>NC_142936.1:53021893-53071893 GCF_046866305.1 Octopus bimaculoides | reverse complement strand
GTGCGTTCGTCTAAATGCATTATACTATTTAGAGGCGTCTCGTCACTGCCTGATTACAATCCCGCCGGGTTGGACATGTCATTCCTACATTTCGATTTGAATAGAAAGCACATGTGTTCAGCTATACTGGTCTCTAATTAAATAAAAATTTACCATGTCTCCAAGTATGATATCTCAGTTTTGAAATTATTTTTGGTTAATGTTGTATAGAAATATGCATAACGCTGAGAAGACGAGATCTGTGCACAATTTCATTTCCTGATTGAATCAAACTTATTCCATGTTACGAATAATTGTTGTTAAAATAGCTATCTACAATTTGCTGCGGTATATTTCTACTACTCCGACCCATGCTATAAATTGTAATCCCCCTGGTGCTTTACAAAATCCATCATTTGTATTTCCATAAAGAGGATATTTATCGAACTTGTTATGAACTCGTGTTTCATATCGCTTACTTTCGAAAATCTACCTTCTACATTCAAATCAGTTGGTCCACATCTGTTAAGACATTCAGTCACAGAAACAAGGACTGGTGTTTCGGTGGCACCAATTGACTATACTATCTTGCTGAATCAATAGCATTTAAGATGTGATCGTGAAACAACGTATGGGCTGATGATGCTAAAGATAATAACGATAATGATATTGTAGTTATTGGTGATGATGATGATGTTGATGACAATGATGATGATGAAGATGATGATAATGATGATGATGAGGATGATGATGAAGATGATTATGATGATGATGTTGACGAAATTAGCTGTGTTCAATCGAATTCTTATAGTTATGTAATTAGTGTTGATTAACAATATTTATATCTTCACTACACTAATATGCTACACGTTGAGTATTGGAATTTGGTTTAAAACTGTTCAGAGTTAACAGACCATTTTCTTTTCCCGATTATTTTAGAATCGTCGCTTCGCTTATGAAAATGTCCCCGAAGACAAATAATCTACTTCTTATGCACTATCAAAAATAAATGTCAGTATATGGCTTTAATTAGTAATCACAGATTTTTAAAACAATGTTAATGTCCACCGACCCCGCATGCATTTTCCTTTAGTAGTTTATGTGTATGTACATTAACCATTTCCTCATGAATACGGACAAAGCTTATCGAAATATTGAAACACCCATAACTTGTGTTTGTTCATATAAGTGTTCTGCTATCATGTTCATAAATGTTGTTACTTCTGGAATCTAGGGAAGGGAGGAGTCAATACATCTTATGAAACCATTCACCCAGAAACAGGCAACAATGATGTGGTTATTGTTTTGGTGCAGGTCAACAGCTGAGGGAAAGGTACGATGCGCAGAGGAAAATTTCCAGAGGTAAAAGGTTCTGGAAAGGAAAACCTGAATATAGCCGTGAGTGCTGAGAGGACGATGGATGCCTTAGAGATGAGGAGATGTAGTGCACCGAATAGGTAGTTGTCTGGGCGGTACATAAAAGGCCCGTGCAGCTCCTAGGTGCATAGTAAATTATTCCAGCGATAGAAAAGACAAAGACTTCAGATTACTGGTCTGTTGGTTGAAGCATTTTCATTTTCAGTAGTGGCAGAATGTCAATCATTCAAGTAATCCGTTTCTGGATGCCGGTCAGAGTCTTTCAGTGCGCAATAACAGGAATGTTTTATATGTGAGAGCAGTACTTTGCTGTAGGATCACTTGGGACTTACAAAAATGTTCGCTGCTTGTGTGATTGAAAAGCTTTAACATCTGGCATTAAGATTGCTAGAGGTTATTTTGCAACTGTCACCATATATAATTGTGTACAACATGACTTCTGGGAGTGGGTGGATTTTGAACTTGAGCTCCTATATTACATAGACTGGAGTTTCCTTGTTACTCATTGGAAGTGAAAAGAGAAACATTGGCTGTATTGTAGCATTTGGGTTCAATGTTGTTTGTATTGAGAATATTTTCGGTATGATCGCTTTACTTAAAGTATTTTTAAGGCTTTAAACATGTTGCGTAGTTTCTTTAGTGAAAACGCTTGTTTTTCGTATAATTTCTATAATTTATATGTAATATTTATTATTTCTATATGTTTTTAACATGGCATTGTTTGAATTTTTTGTATATTCTTTACTGTTAGCGACCCTGGGAAGATGAAATATTATTGTTTTTATTATGATTTTTACCTTATGAACCTGAGCTCTGTTTTTCCTTTAATCAAACTATTATTATTTTTTTCCCGTATTTTATTGATTTATGGTATTCATAACTTATATTTTAAATAATATTTTCTTAATCACATTTGTTTGCGCCGTTTAATCTGTTTTGAGATTTTATGTCCTATCGTTGTTTAGCTAGCAATGTGAGTTTTAATGTGTCTTCTTTATTTGATATAATTCATTTTATTTCATTTCTACATTTGATAGCTGCAGGTATGTGACAGTATTATATTGGAGATTTGTTATTTGTGTTTGTATCGACTTAATGTACGAATCGAGCATATGAATGACTCTTGCATCTTGTATAAATTAACTAAGCAGTGTTTATATTTTTGATCTTTTTGACACCGCTGCATTGAGTGGTACTGTCCAGTTGTCCAAACTATAAAAATAATCACTATGCAGCTGAAGAGCGGATGTATACTTAGATTAGGGTCAGACTTATTGAAGAATTTCGATTTTATGTTTTCCTTGCACATATTGTCTTTCTCACACACGCATATGCATGTATATATTTGTTTGTATGTGTGTGTGTATATATACATGGATATGTATGTATGTATGTATGTATCTCTCTCTCTCTCTCTCTATATATATATATATATATATATATATATATATAGATATGTGTGTGTGTGTGTGTGTGTGTGTGTGTGTGTGCGCGCGCGTGTGTCTATGTGTATGTGTTTGTGTTGTTGTGCGTGTGCGTGCGTATTTGTAAGTGTATGTGTATGCCAATGATGAATATACACCGAACTACAATTCAAGTTTCCAATTTCTATTATGAAGACAGCAACTTTAAAACTAAATGAAGCTCTGAAATACGTTATACACTATTCACACAAAGTTTAACGACCTGAGTAATGCTGTGTTAAATAAAATAACTACACCGGGAAAGTATACAATTTTCGTTAGAGTCAGCTTCATTATCTGCTGAAGAGTTTAAGGAGTTATCTCTATCAGCAACATTGTCCCTATTCAACCATCATCATTATCCCTGTTCCGTCACACACTTTCGCCATCACCACTAATATCTTGTCTATCATCATTGTTATATCCATTTTTTTCTATTACATCTAGCACTGTCATCATCAATATTCGCCGTTACATTTAATATTGTCGTCCCTCACACCACAACCAATATTTTCATCATCATAACATATTCGATACTCCATGTCTGGCATCCTGATATCTATCATTGCAATCGATAATGCCATTCCTATTACTTCAGCTAACATCCGGTCAACAATTAAATTTCAACGATTATTTCTATGTTGGACGATGCAAATATTTTATACGATGGACGTTACGGTAGCTTTCAACATGAATCTGCTATAATTCGATCCCCGCTGTATTCTGAGACTTCCGTCACAACTCACCCATCATTTATTCTTAGACACCCTCATCTACATACCAAGCATAATTTAAAAGATACAGAAAATTAAAAGAAAGTGATATCTTGTAATTGTTGTTTCTGTTGCGTTGTTGAACTAACAGACATTTAATTTAATTCTAATGGACAACTACCGCATAACTCTGATTTAATGAACTTAGCCATAATAGAATTCGTTTTGGTTATGAACAATGAGCTGTTTAGAAAATAATTGGACTATAAATTATTTTGATGTTAACTGAAAATAATCAAAAATATCTCAGTTACCTCTACCTTTCGGCCATCAATACCATCTTTAATTATACTTCCAGCATTACTATTATCCTAATGCGTACACTACATTCATTTCAACAACCAGCACCACTATTGCAATTGATATCTCTGAAACAAACTTCTCCTAACGCAATCACATTTCTGTTCTTTTCTCGTTATAAGCAGCAGCAGCACCACTACCACTACCACGGCGTCCATCGGCAGAACATTCTCTAAAATGGTCACCGTCATGATAAACTTGTTGGAGTGAATGATGTCAACTAAAATCACAATTACTACCATCGTAATAAGCACCTCATCACAATCACCTATGACACCAACTAAAATACAGTTACAGTAACTGTGACGTTAATGACACCACAGACTTCACCATACCCATCATTACCGCCACGACTATCAAAAATAAAATTATCAAAATCTATTCTACAACCAACACTACAAGTATTATGCACACTCGCACCACGCCATATATATATATATATATATATATATATATATATATATATATATATATATATATATATATATATATATATATATATATATATATATATATATATATATATATATATCTGTGGGGTGGGAGTAAGCAGAGCAAGAGAACACACGAAGACGGAAAGTGTCGCTGAAAGATTTCCGGACAATGAACCAGCATGACCGCAGCCACTTGGCTGAAACACATAAATAAATAAATAAATAAATAAATAAATAAATAAGTTTGAATAAGAAAAGTGCTAAAAGAGTGAAGAACGAATATATAGTGCGTGTGTTTATTTGGCAAAAAGAAAAAAAATATGACATTCCCAAAATACAACTATATATATGTATATATATATATAATACATACCACTCTGCTATGACAAACATGGACTATGTTTCAACTGATATCGATTAAGTGAACAATAACAAAGCATCTACTGTAACACCAACGCAAAGACCCTCAAATATTTCAACGTATACAATTTACGCAAAAATAGCGGATTTAAACAGCTACAACTGCAAACGCATATTTATGATATCAGGTATTTACGTTCAAAATTTCGCACTGACTGGTTAACTTATCACATTATCCCTTCTTCCCTCTCTTTTTTATATTTACGAATATAATTTTATATGTCACATTCCGTAATATTGCTGCACAAAATTGTTGCACTGTATAGTTGTTTTTTACTGTTATATATATATATATATATATATATATATATATATATATATATATATATATATATATATATATATGTGTGTGTGTGTGTGTGTATGTGTGTGTGTGTGTGTGTGTGTGTGTGTGTGTGTGTGTGTGTGTACGTGTGTGTGTATGTATATATGTATGTATGTGTGTATTTTTCTTAATGTCGTTATCGTTACTTTATTATTGGTTTTCTTGGATTCCGAAAATAAATTGCTTCTGTAACTGCGTGATTGTGAATATCAATTTAGTAAAAATACCATTTTAATTAAATGATGCAATAAAATAAAGAAATAGTCTTGACATTTACCACCTCTAACGCATTAAGGATAAAGTGTGTTTCTTAAATAATCCTGAAGAAGGTGAGATATAAATTTCAAATTCAAATTGCAAATGGATTCAAATTGGTAAATTTATTTGCAAACTTTTTTGATATTACATTCATTTTATCAAAAGTAAATTTTCAGACTAATCAAACAGCAGTGCATAGCTGACATAAGTGAAACGAATGTGAATTTATGATGACCCAGAATTTAATGAAATAGATGTTTATAAAATTGTGCATTGAAGGTGCAAGCTACGAAGGTTTTATTCATAAGTTCGGGGCTCGTGTTATCACTGTAGAAAAGTCACCATCAGCAACTTTGTTTTGCGTATTCTCTTTACTTACTAACAAGCTATGATAGTACGCAAACGTATGTGCTATAACATGCATCATGTCTGTATAGCGGATTGTCGTCACATCGGAAGTTTATGATCTGAAACTTTGCAGCAGTTAAATCGGTTTAAATCATGCTATGAACAAGAGGTGTTGAATTAGTCTGCTTCTCGGCTACGCTGTTTTTATTATAACACCCATAACCTTACCTTTTGGGATATGGAAAAGATTCTGCATTCTTTTGAGCATTTAGAAGTTGACGTAAGAACAGATTTTAGGAATCTTTCCTGTAGAAACCATATCTTCTAAGTTCTTAAGAACTTATGATAACTGCCTAATTATCTGCAATGCGATGAAAATATTAGGAAGAGAAGGAACAACGATGACAGGACATAGAATTGTTTTTGAAACAGGGCCACAATTTATCGAGTTAATGGCTAATAACTTGAGTTGTGAATGTTATATGAGCCGTAAACACATCATCTACATTTTAGTTTTCATTTAAATAATATTTACATTCGAAATAACTAAGTTTGAGAGGGTAAATAGAAGTAACACAGAATGACGAAAAAACATGAGTGTGTATGTGAACTCTAAAATAATTCATTAAAGTTGATAATTATCAGATATATGCTAATTTATTAACTGTTAGCTGACCTATAAATTGCATTTACTATTTATGTTTGCTATCTATCTTCTTATCTATATATGACTTTCATTCTTTATCTACGCAGACATACACATATTCACATATGTATGTACTTACTAAGTTAAGTGAGATTGGGGTAAAAACCTTGCAGAATATACTGCAAGGCTCGTCCACAGTTATTCATTACCTGATGTCATCGTACATTAGGAATGCAAAAGCCTCTGGATATACTTCAGAAATTCCTTAGTGCCCGTAGTGTTTATATAAATAGATGAAATACAGAAAATGGAGGTAACGTGATTCTTTTTTCAAGAACCTCAGGATTGTTGGGACGCATTCTCGCACCTGTAATTCGTACGTAAGATATTATCTTACATTGCATGCGTATAATGCGATGCCTATGATGTCAGACACCTGACGGCACAGCATCTCACGTATAATATACCGGTACTAGAATGTGTCGAAACAATTGTAGTGGTTCTCAATAAAATTTAAAAAATTCGTTAATCCCATTTTCTGTCTTTGATCTACTTACTTATGCACACACACACACACACACACACACACACACACACACACACACACACACACACACACACACACATATATATATATATATATATATATATATATATATATATATATATATATATATATGGAGAGAGTAAGAAATAGTGTCAGGTGTTGAGTGGTCTAGTGGTGGGGTGTTCTTGCTGTACGAGCATAATATCTTGTGTGTCAAATCTACCATAATGAAGTACCAGCCGAGTTCTAATGTAACCCTCTGTTATTCCTTCCATTGTCAAATGTTGGTATGCTGCTGGGTCACAGGTTTAAAAGAATGGACATTTGGAAAACGGTCTGTACCTGCTAGCGACTACTATGCAACTGGAATAGTTAACGAACTTAAAACACATGATATAAAGACGTCCGCACTCGTTGATGACAACTTCTATACACTCACAGACGCACACATATTCTCCACTCCCCACACACAGATGTACGAATATGATAACGATGATATTTCTTTTTCAGTACAAGCAGAATATTCGCTTTTCCCGTTTCACATTTTCAAATTCACCTTGTGCTAACCTCAAAATGAATATTACACAATATTTCTTCTCTAAACAAATTGTTTAGCCTATTTCTGAAATTGTTTTTTAAACATTTATCAGTGTATGGAAAATTATATCGGCAAATATTTTCCCACAGGTGATTATATCCAACCTGTCTGTATTTAAAATTGTTCTTTTCATTTGCATAATAAAATATATATAAGAAGATGTCTATGCGATAGTATATTTATTATAGTACTTAACTCGTTGACCTCGTAACTCTCTCGTTTACCGGTGGATAGTTTATTTTTTACTATACTGTAGCACCGCTCTATACCGTAGCAGTGCCCTATACCGTAGCACCGTTGTAATGCCAGGTATATGGTAAAATAGGTTTCAAGAGGTGGACGCTTATCTTACCACGCTTATATTATTTTTATTTAATTATTCTCTTAACTATTTATCTCACCACTGTTATGTCTATTGAAATGTAAGTTTAGAAACAAAGAAATGTGTCTTTAACATCATTATGATATACAGTGTTAAATTTTTACACAAGTATGCAGTGGCTTATGTTTTCAGTGAAACTGTACCTAAATATTTTCATATGCTAGTGTTCTTATATTTACATTAGAAATAAGTGTATAAGTATGTGATTAGAAGTTTCGGTAGGTATGATTTACTACAAATTTATATTTGTTTTCTATGTGTATGCACATGAATATGTAATATTATAAGTACTTTTCTGTTTTTAATTATTTAAATTTTTACTTTGAAGAAAGAGCTGGTTTCTAACATAGTTACAAAGCTCTATCGTTCGAATGCTTATAAAGAAAACAGTCACATTTTAAACTTGAGAAAAATCTTGCATTGTTTTACTGTTCCACTTATAGATATTATTTGCAATGTGCGACTCGGTTGATTCATTTCTTTTTCTGAAAATCTAAGCTTATTCAGACTGACAGTCAGGCATTTACTTGCAAATCGCAGTGCACCGATTATTTCTGGTATAGATGTAAAATTGTAATCCGGATATAGTAGCTAGAGGTTTCGGAGCAGTTGTCCATGTATTGTCTTCTTTCTCTTTGACTTTCAAACAGTCATTCACATCAGCAGGGCAGCTGAGCTCTATGATGGTACACACATATTCTTATCCGTCCCGAATAACAATATCCGGCTTGTTATGCTTATTCTTGACAGATATTTTGATGACAATGTTCTTCCAGTATTCCTTGATTCATTGTGCTGATATTGTGTACGTATTCAAAAACAAAGGGGTTCTCTATATTTATTCTAGGGCAGTCTTTTTTTACGGGTGGAACTGTTGTATTGTTTTTGCAACAACCTCAAGTCGCATATGCCATTTTTGGGCAGCTACTATTCACATGTGTGATGCCGTCCACAGTTATATGACATAGTCTCCATTTTCGAGTGCATCTTGGAGCTCCAAAGGACTCACTTTTGTTAGTTATTTAGAAGCAATCGTTTGTTCTTGGATTGCAAATGCATATCTTTCGAAGTGTGATATGATGAAGCGGTCACTACTTCAAGAGAGCCTTCGCTTCTTGTCACTTACACTGTTTTCCTCAAGTCGTCGGGAAACATACCCACGCATGGTTTTCTTTTTAGGCATGCTGAGAGTTTCACCTTCAGGTCGTATTTGAGGTATACTAGTGCGGCTGGTATGGAGTTGTATGGTAGGTCATCAGGAACAGAATGCTTCCTGAGTAGCTCGCTTCCGACACGTAGGATATTGTTTTCTTCCCATTTCAAAACTAAATTGAAGTATATATTTATGTTGCTGTTGTTTAGCAAGTGAAATCTGAAAGAGGCTATGCGACATTGGAAGGTTATCTCTACTGTTCTAAAGTTTTTGCCTTGTTTATCTCTTTTTAGGTAGAGCCTGCCAATATCACTATTTTTGGGTAGATTTCCAGTTGATGTCAGAAGCTTGCGGGTCTATGGAGTGAATTTCTAAAGACCAGTCAAGTATCTCAAATGTTTCTATCAGCACCAGAAGTGCAAATGCATTATGGGATATTGACTTGATGTAGGTGAAGAGTTCCGACTATCATATTTTTCTAAGTCTGATAAAAATATTTTTGATCATTATTTACAGAAACTTTACAGAACTTTTCTCTGTGGGAGAGCAGAGATAATGGATCCATTCATGCCCGGTTTTTGAGGTCTGAGGGACTGGCGTTTCCCGTTCAGCAATCAAATATGTACATTAATTTAGCCAGAATTCCATTCCCATATCAGCTGAAAATTTAATTATTTGTGGTATCTTGGGATAACCAAAGCCTTGTGGGTGGATTTGGTTGGCTGGAACTGAACAAAGCCCGTCGTATGTGTGTGCGTGTGTATGCGTGTGTGTGTGTGTGTGCGTGTGTGTGTGTGTTTGTGTGTCTGTTTGTCGCGCTACCATCGCTTAATAACCGATGCTAATGTGTTTACGTCACCGTAACTTAACAGTTCGGTAACAGGGTACGATAGAATAAGTACTGGGCTTACAAAGAATAAGTTCTGGTTTCGATTTGTTCACTAAATGTTGTGCTCCAGCATGGCCGCACTCGAATGACTGAAACCAGTAAAAAAAGAAGATATATATATTCAAAACGCAGACCATTTTTAATCATTTGGCCAG
Source organism: Octopus bimaculoides (assembly GCF_046866305.1). Classification (NCBI taxonomy): domain Eukaryota; kingdom Metazoa; phylum Mollusca; class Cephalopoda; order Octopoda; family Octopodidae; genus Octopus; species Octopus bimaculoides. The sequence goes on along the minus strand of NC_142936.1, from coordinate 53,061,846 downwards.
TATACAAAGAAAGTAATGTTCTGTCAATTTTTATCATAGTCTAGAGTCCTAGTTTTTAAATATATCTAATAGATTTCACTGAACGTCAAAGATTTTCTTGGAGACGCATGATATTTTATATATTTGTCAAACACTTGAATCTCTACAGTATGAAACTATTTTTCAAATTCTGTGTATACTAAATGTTTATCATTAACTGGATGTAGAATTTTTTGTTGGTCCAAAGTATTTCATCATCTGATCGAACTCGCCCGGACATTTTTAACCTGCTATTTCTGTTGTGCATTGAGGGAGGTTTTCTGAGAGGCATCAAGTGTCTACATGCCTTGTGTTCGGACGACCTGCTCCAGTATGGCCATGCTTTAGCATATATAGTAGTTGGTCACTTCTCAGCTCTTGATTAGCTTCCCACCAATGTCCCATAGTACATAAGTGCTTTTCACTTGTTGATTGAGCGAAAACACCTGAAGGACCACAAGGCTCCGGCAGGGGATGGTGGCGAACCCTGCCGTACTCTTTCACCACAACTATCTCTCACTCTTACTTTCTCTTTCTGCTGCGCCTGTAATTCAAAGTGTCAGCATTGTCACACTCTGTGTCACGCTGAATATCGTTGAGAACTACGTTAAGGATATACATGTCTGTGGAGTGTTCAGCCACTTGCACGTTAATTTCACGAGCAAGCTGTTCCGTTGATCGGATCAACTGGAACTCTCGTCGTATATATATATATATATATATATATATATATATATATATATATATATATATATATGTATATATATTCCTATCTGTTTCAATGCTATCTGATTCTTCAAGTGCTTCAATTCTTTATATGGACATATATTTCCTAGATTGCTGGCCATTTTCTTTATTCACTTGATTTGCCATCAATCATCAATCAAAATATCGGCATTTTTGCCGACACGGGCACTGCTCTATCTTTTCGAACCAACAATACTTATTTCGCTCCGGCTTTATTTAAATGAAATGCGAACATAACACTGACTGTAAAACATTCACACACATACACTCATCATGTCATTTTTTATTTGGTCGTCATTGACTCGTCGGATTTAATACGCAGTTTGAATATTATTGTTTTCAACGTAACGAGTACCCTAAATGAGCTTCATGACGAAGTATTCTCCTTGGAACTGCCAGTTTAGTTAAGGATTATTTATCTATCTAACTGTTTGAAGTGGTTCACATTTATCTGGTAGCACTCAGATACATACACACTCAAACACACACACACACACACACACACACATACACACACACACACACATATATATATATATATATATATAAAACACCCAAATACTAAGAGCATCCCACTATCTATCTATCTATCTATCTATCTATCTATCTATCTATCTATCTATCTATCTATCTATCTATATATATATATATATATATATATATATATATATATATATATATATATATATATATATGTATATATATATATATATATATATATATATATATATATATATATATATATATATATATGTGTATCTATATATATATATATATATATATATATATATATATATATATATATATATATATATATATATATATATATATATATATATATATATATATATAAACTATATATTTTAGTATTTTAGTTGTTTCCTCATTGTTTGTATCCCGTTATTTTGCTACATGTGTTATAATTCTTATATCTTGTATTACATTTACCCAATATCTGTCGTTGTTACTGTTAAATAATCAGTCTTTTGATACTAAATTTTAAAACAGTAATAACTTATATTTAATGGGTTTGAGATAGAAGCATGCCGCTGCAAGTGAAACGAAATCATTTATGGTGAATTTCATTAATAATGATTAATATTATTCTCATTTGTTGTAAATTGTGAATATTTCGTATTCTAGCTAGTAGCTTTCTGTTTATCGCACACCACCAGCGGAGTAAGCACTAGACTGGAACTGATTTTAAACAGTTACATTTGATTAGAGTTAATTTGAGTGACGTTTAATGGTTGCCATCTGTCAAGTCTTGCATTGAGAGCCGGGATATAAATAGTTGTTAAGAGTCGATAAAATGTTCAGTTAGACATTAAACGAAATCAGTTCGTTCTAGCTTCTCAGCAATTTTCCTAACGTTTATTATTACTTAAAGATTATCATGAGAGTTCTTGTAACTTTCAGTTCATAGGTAAATGAATAAACTGAAAGTATTCTATTTACATAACTGCAAAAAGGAATAGAATTAACTTATACGGCATAACAGTTATTACTATTAGAAACATGAAGTTTCCAAGGAATGTTTAATGTACCTTAGCATGATAATTTGGTTTCTTGCAAAATTTGAACTTGGATCAATTGATTAGGCAGGAGATAAGCATGGATATCTTTTCCAAAGAAACCTCCTTAAATGTGCAATTATATATTCTAGAATATTTAAATGAGCTAAAGATGATTAACCATAATTTGAATGTTTTCTTTAAAGTCATAATTGTATTAGAAAGTGGATATTTCGCCCATGAAAGAAATAATTCACATTATTCAAATCAGCTAAAACATTAAATGTAAATTCACTAAAGCAACATCTTTCACCTCCATTGAATCTATATTAATAAATCTTATCAAATCTATTCTCTTTTAACAAGACCCTACTGGTTCTGGCGTTTATTTCATTCATCCAATAGCAAGAATGTGGCACGTTAAAATACACTGTACACTGAATTAGCAGGACTATTGGCTCTTATGTTATTATCAATAATTATTATCTATTTTAGAGTTCTTAATTCTGCATCAGATCGACCTCCGTTAAATGAAATTAAACGAGACAAATTTGGATCTAATTCAGGTTCATCCTAACTGAAATGTATTCAATACAACGGATGGGAACGTCAAAAGTTCAACGTCCATAAATATCTGTAGGAATTATAATTATTGCGTGAACTTGCTTGAGCTAAATCTTCAGTTCAAATGCTAAATTATTCAAAAGATTTTAAATTTACTATGTATAACCTTTGCTTGTAGTTATTTGTGTTCTTTTAATTTATAGACAAGAAATAAAGCAGTAATTCAGAAATTATTATGATACATTTCTATATATAAAAAAAAGAAATGAATAAACTATCTTCCATTCGTATTGTTACATTTTGCCGAAGAATGCCAAAAATGATAGATACGTAAGCACTATAGTTTCTGGAATTTTAGTTAACTCATTCTATAACATGATCTGAGTTCAATCCACGTGTGTCTTATTTCAATTTTATTCTTAACGCTAAAGGTATAAGTAGCGTTGAACGTTTATAACCGACAAAAAGAAAATGGTTGTGTAACTATGTTTAAAATATCTGAATCGACAGAGCGCCCTATTAAATGAGTTTACATTTGAAGTTCAAAGCATATGGAGCAGGGTTGATTCTATTATTCTTACTCACAACGGCGAAGTAATCTTCACCCAGTAACTACATTTTTTTAGTAGTTTTGAGTTGAAACACGAATGAAGTCAACTCCATGATGTATCATTTAGGAGACTCATATCTGTCAAAGTGAGTGACTCTGGTGAAAATGTACAAAATGCTCGAGATTAACATATTTATAATTTTTCTAACATAGACACAATACCAGAAATGTTAGGCAATGAACTTAGTTGAGTTAACATATCTTCCTAGGCATTTTATTATTTTGACCTTGGAATAATATAGTTAAACTTGACTGCGGCATTATTTGAACCCAGAGAACAAAATTCCGAAAGAAATACTATATATTTTAGCAAAATCTCTAAACAGTCTACCAATCTGATCTCTGAAAACCGAATATGATAGCTGGTGCTGTATTAGAGAACCCTTTCATACCGGAATACTTCATTCTCATGAATATACATCTGTCTTTCAAATAAATATATAAAACATTCAAGTGCCAAAATAGATTTAACAGACTCCACTGTTAATATTCTGTTGACCACGTGGCATCATGGGAAACAATTTTTGAAAAGACAATAAAATTGCACATTTTTGGCTTGTTTCTGTTCTAAATCATTGTATAGTGCATATATATATTTACATGTGGTTGTTATACAAGGGTAAGTATAACATTATACTTACTCATGTTTTTGTAATTATTACAAGAAAAGCAGGAGTTGAACAATTACATTATTTGTCGACCAAGTCTTCTTACTTTTCTATGCATTCTTTTAACAGTCCTTAAACTTGCTTACTCTATCAAAGAAGAATGTTTGCTACTGGTCGCGCAGCCATTTATGCGTCCAGAGGTTCTTTGACCGTAGCAGATCTACCAACTATCTCCTTGACTTTAATCCAAAGACAGCAAGCGTAGAATATACTTCTACTCTTTGACTTATATATCAAATCTATGTAGATTTTTCTCCTCATATATGCTTTGTTGTACATAAAATATATAACGAGGTGTCTAAAGCACAGAGTGCAAAGTTAAATTTACTTATGCAGTCCTAATGTAACTTTTAACTTCATAATAGGGAATCTGATTATGAAATATGTTACTGCTTAAGGAAGCAATTACGAATCGTCACTAAATTGTGAAATGGTTTTTAGGAAATCTTCCTTCATACTATTTTCCAACAAAATGAAGGAAGATTTCCTAAATAATATTTCCCATAGAATATATTGAAGGAATGTATTTAAATTAATATAATACCCTATTACCGCTAAAGGCTTTAGTTTATTACAGGACGTTTCTTTCACACATAGCCATGTGTATATCTCTGCACTTGTGTAATATATATATATATATATATATATATATATATATATATATATATATATATATATATATATATATATATATATATATATATATGCATGATGAGTTTCTGTCTCAAGCAACCTAGCTAATTAGTTATGCTCGTGGGGCTCTATACACAAATTCGACATCTCATATTTTGAAAGGCAAACTTCACACAATCAGAAATAAACAATACTGATTACACTGAAGTAAATACGAAAGTGTATATAATAAATTGCACTTTATGTACTTATACACGCACACATACACATACGCACGCAGGCATATATATGTGTGTGTGTGCGTGTGTGTGTATATGCGTGTATGTGTACATATATTAAGTGTAATTTGATAACTATATATAGATGTCATATATTCTACCATTATATATGTACTGCTATCTATCTATGTATCTATCTATCTATGTATCTCTATGTATGTATGAATGTATCTGTTTATCTCTATGCATGTATGTATGTATCTATTTATCTTTCTATCTAACTATTTATATATGTATATATATGTGTGTGTGTGAGTAAGTGCGTGTGTGTATGTGTGTGTGTATATATACATACACAAAGATATATATATTTATATGTATGCATTGCAATATTTATCTCATGTATTTAATTATGCTGTTTAGAACTTTGCATTCATTATATTACTTTTGTGTATTAAGTAAAAGGTAGAGCTTCACGAGAGAACATCCAATCAAATAAGCATATATTTGCTCCAAGAAAACATCGACTATATGTCTAAGCAATCTCGCTTTCTTTAAACATCGTCTTAAGGCTTTAATTTTCTGTAGGAAGTAAAATGAGATGGAATAAGATTTATGCTTTCTCAATTTAATTAGATGAGTTGAACGAAAAGCGTATAAGTGATATTGATAAATGTTTCTAGTGTTTCGTACGAATAGATTACTGACCACACGGTAAGTTCAACATACTTTAGACTCTGCCAATAATGCACGATAAGCATATCATAATATATTCTATATTCAATATCTTTCGTTTCAAAATATGCTTTACAACCGACTTATGAATACTAGCACTGATTGTTAAAACATATACAGTAAATCAATCAAATAAATATGTTTTTCTTTACCTATTTCAAGAATTAGATTTCTGTATTACTGTGGCTCGGCATTCGCAATTATGATTTAGATCTCACCGAAAATACATACTGTATTTAAGAATTTTTTTAAACATATCAGTGTTCGGCAATTTTTGTTTTTCTTTAATGTCTTTGCTGTTTCTTTTATACTTTTACTCATATATATATTGATCATATATATATAATGAAATCTACTCCAGACACATCGTTCCATTGTGTTGAGAATATTTTAGGTCTATAGTACGTACTGTACGATATTGTTATTACAGGCCTTACTGTGTATGATTTAAAGAAATGTTTGCTCATATATCTAAACGTTTATATGATCACTTGCAGAATAACACATGAGCACACTCTCACACATGTATATTCATATGATTATAATCAAACTTGAAACTCTAAATCAAATTAAAGCTGATAGTTTACTTCCTCGAAAGCGTCTCAGTATTATTGTATTGAATGTAGCAAAAACGCAGAATAAACTCACGTTCCTGATACCGAATAATATAGGCGATATGCTTATTAGTTGCACACATTTCCTATATTCTGACAGCATGTAAACGTATTCTATTTATTGGACATTCAGCGAATAATTCTAGCACCAGTGGCTTTCATTTTGTTTTCCTTGCATATAACGCCATGAAAATGTTGGTGTTGTAAGATTTCATGTTTCCATTAGTTATCCTCATGCCATTTACAAATCAAATAATAAATATACGAAACAGCTCTTTCTAACAAAAATTCTTGCCTAAAGGAAAATAAGATGAAGAAGAGGAATCGAATTCATTCATGGTATAAGCTATGAATGGTCCACATGCTACGCATCATGGTGTATATATATATATATATATATATATATCATTAAGTATATATTTCCTTTATGCATGAAAATATGACGTCAACAATTATATCCACGTAGGTATAAGCATATACACATATCAAAATAGATATGTACATAATAGATATTTTGCGTATAAATAGAATGCAAGTTGAAGAATCAATCATATGTGCTGCTCTCTATACTTTTGCATTTCCTTCTCTATCTTGATATATATGTGGGTGTGTATGCATAAATGAACATTGACAAATACATACGCGCACACTTGTATGTATACTTGCATATTTGTATATGTTAACATACATAAGTATATATATTTATATATAATAAATCGCTAGCCACTAAGCCTTTATCTATTTTCTCTCTTTGTTTATTTCTGTGTTCCGTTCTGTCGAAGAGAGTCGAAACGTAAAAGACTTTCTCACCACCAGAGCGTTAAACTAAAACATCTGTTTGCTGTTCACACACGCGTCTTCGTCTTTTGTCTTTTGTAAATTCTCACTATATGTGTGTGTATATATATATTTATATATATATATATATATATATATATATATATATATATATATATATATATATATATATATATATATATATATATATATATATATATATATATATATATATATATACATATATACATATATATACATACATATAACATAGCACTATATTTCAATTCTTCTTAGGGGTGATGGGTAAAAGTGTAAACGTATATATATATGCACACACACACACACACACACATGTACATATATATGTATGTGTGAATTTGCATACCTACAAATGTTTTCGAGCATAGTTTTATATGTGCATATATGCGTATATACGTATATGCGCAGATATGTGTGGATGTATGTATACGTATATGCGAGTGTCTTTGTGTAAATGTATGGACGTATGGATGCACATATGTATATATGTGTATGCGTGCGTACTTGCATGTGTACACCTTTTCTTAAGTTTATTTATACCTTATAAACGTTTATTGCATTCTTACCCTTTGTGTATTTAAATTTCCTCTATTATGTTTATTTAATTTACTCATCTATTACTCTAATTCTATTTATCTACTTTCTCTCTTGCCTCCAATCAACCTGCAAACCCCTTGCCCGAACATATAAAAATACAAATCATAAATATTATTCAGTTTGCTTTAATTACATTAACACATACAAAACATAACATCGAAAGGTATATGTTTCTTCCTGAAGATATTATTCGCAAGTTATATGAATTTAATATTCAACAAATTCACTGAATATTAATTGAAACAGATGTAAGGGATTCTGTTTGATTTGTTGTTAATAATAAACAAGTATTAACTTCCCAATCTCCATTTTCTTTTCCTTATTTTCCTTATATATATGAAACGTGGGATTCTGTTTTTAAAATATCCATATATATCCATTTTATCAGAACTTATGTATAATGAATAAACATTCCAATCCATCAAAACAACCGAATTAAAGGTGATGAAACCTAAAAGGGTAACCAGAAAGGTAAAGGTTTCTCCTAATGAAAAGTAGTTGCCGTTGGATTTCCTTAATGGATTATACATTAACGATGTCACGCAGCATCCTTTGAAACGATCGTAGAGATGGACCTAAATGGACTCTGTTCTGGTTTCCTTACACTTTATTTTTTATATTTATATTCTTGTATTTTTATGATTATATAAAGAAAACTTTCATTCATGTTTTTATATCTCTTTATTCTATTCTTTTTCTTTACGGAATATCTTCATGCAACTTCTTTTTAATAAACGTTCTATTTCTGAGTTTGACGTCTAAAATTTTTAGTTTAAACTATCGCATCGTGAGATAAGTATTGCTTCTATCTTTATTAATATTGTTAAATTATTTTTTATTGTTGTTTCAAAAAATATGTATTTCTATATTAATTCAATTGATATTCAATGTTAGCCGATACCTTATTTAACACTAAGTTAATAGTAATAAGTTTATCATCTGTGTTAAAACCAAAACTTCGACTAGATTAGGGTTGAGTTTTTTCCAATAATACTGTTTAATATTTCTTTTTGATTTATGGGATATATAAGTAGTTTTTTTTTTTTTTGTATAATTTTGTATTCAGAGCTGTAACATGAGCTCTGAATACTAAGGTTCAAGTTTGAATTGATGAGAAGCGAGCTGAACACAAACTTTTTCAAAAAAGCTGAATTAATCTAAAACCGTAAACCTAAGTACAATGGTGACATTCATGAAAAACATTTCTCAAATCTCTATTGCTGTTGCCAGTAGACCGGATGCAGCCCTGGTCAGAGTCCTTAAGATAAAATGAACGATATATCAGATGATATACTGTAGAGACGTTTGCACACTAAGACATGTCATAACAACTACATACACGTTGTTAGCGGAGATACACAACATGAAATTAATGGCATATCGAAGCTAATGCATGAAAGATATTTGGTTCGCCGAATGTTGCAGCCGAATATTGAGAAGGGAATAATGTATAGAATTAGCGAAAAGTAAACAAAACAGATTATGAATATTAATAAAGTTGTGTGAGAAAATTATATCACATATTTGCCTACATCCTAGATATTCCACTTCGTAACTTCATATCAGTTACAGTTTACACATTTACAGTACCGAAATATTATATGTTTGTGTGTGTGTGTGCGTGTGTGCGTGTGCGTGCGTGCGCGTGTGTGTGTGTGTGCATTCATAGATATGTGTTTAAGCTTTGGTTCTATATCTCTGCATAATGAGTAATTATGACCAACATAAGTTTCACACCGGTTGCAATTGTTTCATTGGCTTTCCACTTCAAAACGATAATACGCTTAAATAGTTATGCGTGATCAGTTACATATTTGCATTAATTGTGTATAGTTAAAATAATGGATAATTGCAGCCCTCCAAACGATATGAATAATATGTTGAAGTCTTGTGTAATTTATCATACCTGATTATTTAAGCCTAATGTGGTTCAGAACTTAATGATACCGAATGCTAATGATAATCAATTATGTTTGTTGCCACAAGGCTTCCTCTTCACACGTCATCTTAACGTAACTTGTCCTTTTAGTCGAAAGAAACCTGTTGTTATTCTTCTTGTTTGTGTTTCTTTACTGCCCACAAAGGGTACACAGAGAAGGGAAAAACAAGGACAGACAAACGGATTCAGTCGATTATATCGACCCCAGTGCGTACCTGGTACTTATTTAATCGACTCCGAAAGGATGTAAAGCAAAGTCAACCTCGGTGGAATTTGAAGTCAGAACGTAGCAGCAGACGAAATAACACTAAGCGTTTCGCCCGGTGTGCTAACGTTTCTGCCAGCTCACCGCCTTCTTGTTTGTGTTTCTAATCGTGTAACATTTTCTGTTTTCTCATTTTTTGTCCGTGTTGTCGCGCAGTTTCGCTCACTTTCTTCCCAAATTTTTATACTCTTAGCTTAGATTTTTGGAGCCTACCAATTTTGAACAGTCGCAAGTGTAACCGGCCGAAACTGTAATGTTGATTGTAAGCCTGACTGATAAATAGAGAGACACGGATGTTCCGTCCTAGTTTTCCTATCCGTTTTTATAACCTCCATCTCATCCGTTACGTACTTGTACCGATTTTGAATATATATATATATATGTGTATGGATGTATGTATGTACGTGTGTATGCATATATGCATGTATTTATGTGTGTATTCATTTATACATACACATATACACATACAGAGATACACATTTATGTACATGCATATATCTTCAAACACATGTATATATATATATATATATATATATATATATATATATATATATATGTGTGTGTGTGTGTGTGTGTGTGTGTGTGTGTGTGTGTATGTGTGTGTGTGCGTGTGTGTGTGTGTGTGTGTCTCTATAGATTCTTGATCAGGAATGAATTGACTGACGATAAGCAATTATCGCAGAATAGATTCCTAATTATTTATAACTGACAACTGTGATAATTGCACGATGCGTTTTTTTTTTTCTTTTCAATATAACAATCACCGTTGACAAGTGTTTGATAGTTAAGAAATAATTAAGCTAGCGTATTGAAAGATATAATTTGGCATTTCCCCTGCCTTTGGAAGACAGGAATTGTAGGACCATTTTCAATCGAATTTTTTACTTATGTATATGATTTTAATATTTTGAAATAATATCAAAAATCGTTTTCAGTTTTTGTGACTGTGTACTAATACCTGTTGCACTTGACCTATATACTATACTGTTTTTCCAAATATCTCCTCCTATCTATTACATCAAAATACAAACATTAGAATGAAGGAGATACTTTTCTGACTTAATAATATTAACAGATATCTTAGATCATGTGAAAGCATATGTATGCTTTATGAGACATTCGTGCTAGGGAGGAAAGGATATAATATAGAAGAAAAGAAATAACTGAGTGTGGGGAACGTTAATTCCATCACATTTCAGCGAAAATGCATCGAGAACCGTGTTCTCTCAAGGACAATAAAACTAAGGGAAGGAAAAACTACTGCCTCGTTTTATCTACATGTATATGTAGTCGTTGGTATGTAGATTGGTATGCAACTATGTGGGGTGTCGCAGGTTGAACGCCGTTTCAAGCCATTGTTTGTTTAATTCTGTCAATAAAATAACTAACATATTCCACGTCATAAAATCGAACCTGCCTATACTCCTTCAAAGCCCTAAGATGAAAACTCTGATTGAAAAAAACACCTTACGGAATAGCAGACGCCAACCAAAAAACCTTAAAAAACACCTGACAAGGGCAGAATTCAGATCAGAGACTAAACCAGAATTCATAGTAAAAGAATGTGGTGATAGGAGATGTGGAACGTGTAACAATACCAACAACTACAAATACATAGAAAGTGGTTCCCACATAAAATTCAAGAACGGATCTATTTTTAAAATAAATGCAGATATGAACTGCAAAACACAAAATCTCATATACTGCATCGCCTGTCCAAACTGTAAAGAAAATTACATTGGCGAAACGAATAACGCACTCTGTCAACGTGCAATAATTCACAGGCAACATATCCGACAAGAAGAACTAAGAATGATTCCATTAAGTAAACATCTGGAAATATGCGGAGACGGAAAGTTCAAAATCTTTCCCTTTTATAAATGTACACGGGACGATCCACAATACTGAAAGGCAATGGAACTACTCTTCATAAAAACTTTTTCCCCAAAGTTAAATGTTTGAAAGAGAAAAAAGAAAAACAAGGAATACGTTGTGTATGTATATATGTGTATATATGTGTGATATGATATATATAGTTATTTTTACTAATTGATTTTACTAATTCGATTTTTAAAATTTACAAGTATTATATTAATATACTCACATGCAGAACTAAACCTTACAAAAAATAAATAAATAAATAAATGTATGACAGGAATATATTCTAAATAGGACCCAAAGCATATAAAAAGAAAGGACAAAGAATATAAAAGGAAAGAACTAAAAGCAAAAGAAAAAACAGGAAGACATCTTTTGTTTTCTTTATATTTTCTATTTATTTTTCTCTATTTTTTCTTCTCTTCTTCTTTTCTTCTTTCTTCTACCATCCCTAGAAACACTCTCAAAACAATACAGTAAGTACTAAACAAGCTTTTAACTTTTTTTCTTTCATTGACACTCCTTAAAAAGACCATTTCAATACAATGGCCCTGCTCTCTATCGTTTACCACATCCATCTCTCTATCTGTCTGACTATCAGTCTATCTATCTATCTCTCTATCTGCCTGTCTATCTATCTGCTTATACATCTTCCATTGTCTCCAAAGCCTCACCCCCAAAAAACAAAAAAAAAAAAAAACAATGTTCTGTTATAAACAAACCCCCCCCCCCCCAAAAACACCAGTTTTTATATAAATAAGCAAGATCGCTGTATTTTCACAGAATTATATTTGACAAGTTCGAAAGACGAACGAAAGCGCTATGTGTATAAAATAAATGAAAGAAGTTATTCCAAAATTCTGACGAATTTTTTTCAATATATATATATATATATATATATACACACACACACACACACACACACACACACAGACATATATATATATATATATATATATATATATATATATATATTCACGTAGCTGTGTATGGTTGTGAAATATACTTACAGTACATACACACTTACACATATGTACATATATATGTATATATGTGTGTTTGTGTGTATGTGTGTATTGTTGTGAAATGTACTTACATTACACACGCGAACACATACACGCACACATATATGTATGTTAGTATGTATTCCCCTACTATACCTGATAGCATCAACGTCCATATATGAAGGACTTAATTTGGCCATGTGTGTAAATGGCGCATATCAAATTTCAACATATTTGGAGTGTACCTAATCTAAAAGCAAATCAAATATTTTCGTATGTGTTGATCAGACTACAAACACTAAAGTTTTATGACTGTCCTTTTCCAAAATTTTGACCACGCCATCCCTCTCCTTCTATTAAGTAAGCCCTTCTCCTGCTCTTTTGTTCTTTCTGTTCACCTTATTGCGAAGTGTCTTCTGCTTTTCTTTATTCTACGTGCTATTAGCTCTCTTTTCTTCTCTTCTCCATACACGTATATTCCTTCAGTGTTCTGCTTTGCTTTGCTATTACCAAAAATGGCTCTGACGAAAGCAGGTTTACATTTTTTTTATGTCGTTCAAATTTTCTCACCTGATCGATAGAGCAGTAAGTAAACCTATCAGCGTGCCTTTAACGACTACTGGAAACAATTGTAAGTCAAATTTACTGTAACTTAGAAAAATATGTAATGACCATTATTTAGATCTTGTCATATATATATATATATATATATATATATATATATATATATATATATATATATACAGAGAGAGAGAGAGAGAGAAAGAGAGAAAGGAAGTGTGAGAGTGAGAAGTGAGAGCAAAGAGCCAAGATGAGAACGTGTGAGATAGAGAGTAACAACCTGAAAATACAACAAGACTGGATTCCTTCTCGAACAAAGTTATTGTTCAGGAAAGAAAATTTTAAGAATTAATAATGACATTCTAGGTGTGTCTATCTCCGGAGTAAAGTGTATAAACGGGACGAAATTTGCAAACAGTGAATTGTTTGTTTAAAAGATTACCCACTTATAAAGCACTTCCTCTGGAATAAAGTAAATGTAACTGATGTATTGTTTTGTTCAGAATGCTCAATACCTCTACAAATTATAGGAATACAAACGTATCAAAATCAAAACCTATATGCCGTTATATCATTCGTATTCCTTAGCAGATTCGGTGTATGAAGGTATACGGTATCTTTGGTAACGCTGCAGGTGCAATCAGCATTCTCTACATCGATTGTTGCTGCACATTAAGAATTATGACATTAAAATAAACAAGAAACAGGTTTCGAAATGGTTTATGAAAAAGGAAGCTATCTTTTTGCAGCTATTAGTTCGAACGATTTGATGCAGATTATATAACTCTTACTTCAAATATTATCAATGAAGCACATCATCTACAGAGAAAAGATATGGAAGCACCAAGACTGATCGGATTACATTTCAAAGATGATAAAACTGAGTTTATGGTTTTCAATCAGTCAAACCAACACATTATGTCATGAAAGAATACAAAGTTAAGACGCTTAAATAGATTTCAAACATCTTGGATCATACGTATATAATGCTCAACGGCAGTGAAATAAGATTTGAATATGCATCTCAGGTATGTGTAAAATGTACGGAAAATGAAAGTAAAATATAACTAATGACTTCAAAATACAGTAATGGGACTGTAGAGGACATTAGGATAAGGACCCGAATAAATGGAACACTTACAAAACAATAGAAAGCAAACTAATGGAACATATAAGAATATGTTAAGGAAGATCAGAGACATATCTTGAGAGCGACGTACACCGTGAAGAGTATTGTATTGAAGCATAACATTATAAAAACAACACTGGCAGAATCGTTAGCACGCCGGGCGAAATGCTTAGCGGTGTTTCGCCCCTCACTAGGTTCTGAGTTCAAATTCTACCCCCAAAATTTCAGACCTTTTACCTATGGTACAAAGGATTATTGATGTTGAGAAGTTGAAACAATGGCATGCGATATTGATTTCCGATATTACGATACTAAGTGCACATCTAACCGTGATCAACTTCCCCGGCTGTTGAAAATAAAAGTACCCACCAAGTTCTGGTTTGATTTTATCAAAATTTTCCCTACTACTACTACTACTACTACTACTACTACTACTACTACTATTACTGCTGCTGCTGCTATCACCACCACCATCACTACTGCTGCTGCTACCACCACCATCACTACTGCTGCTGTTGCTACTACTACTACTACTACTACCACTACTGCTGCTGCTGCTGCCACTACTCTCGTCGTTATTTGAATCACCAGTTTCAATGTTGCTCCATGAAGATATCTTGACACTATCTATGCATTCATATGAATTGCGTATTCATTATTTGAATGCACTTGATTATTTAGATAAAATCGGTAAATTATTTTCATTCCACAAGCTTTAGTAATTTTCAGTAATGCACTTAAAGTAACGTTACTAATATAGCATTGATGTATCAAATCTCTACGTGTGATAGTTTTGATTCAGTTGAAATATATAGAGAGTGGTATTATGACTGAATACTCTGATTCTCTAGGTATCGATTTTGGAAATACATTTGCCTGGTTGTTTTAGAATTTGCATTCTATTTCATTCTGTTATATACGTGACTTCAGTAAACTAAGACGCTTAGAAAACCGAAGTCTAGTAGAAGTTTTCAAATTTACCTTTTGTGTTTTCTCGAAGTTTTCAAACTCTTTTCTTTCTTCAGATCAACTGTCTGTAATGCGTAAGATCATAGCTTCACAACAACATAGTTAATCAAAGTTTGCGAGTAATAATCAGTGCATAGGAAATTTCTGGAAACTCATCATATATACATGCAATGAGAAGCTCATTGATGTAATTATATATTCACACAGAGACATATATATACACTTATGTATATATATATATATATATATATATATATATATATATATATATATGTAGAGAGAGAGAGAGAGAGAGAGAGAGAGAGAGAGAGAGAGAGAGAGAGAGAGAAACACACACACACTATATATACATACATATATATTTATAAATGAACATACGATATATAATTTAAACATATAAACTGATACATCTGTTTGTTGTCTACACCACCTGTCTTCGTCTTTTGATTTTTTTGTGAATTCTCCCTTCTATATATGTATGTATGTGTGTGTGTGTGTGTGTGTGTGTGTGTGTGTGTGTGTGTGTGTGTGTGTGTGTGTGTGTGTGGGTTTGTGTATCAAGAACAAAAGATAAATACATAAATAAAAAAAATCAAAGGAACAATGCATGGAGACAGACAATTGAACGTGTGTACCTGGCTTAACCGAGAAATAGAAAGCGAAAACAAAACATTAATGTGCGCAATTAAGATTATTGCACCAAAGAAAGTAACAGGAGTGATCGTATTTCGTGTGATAGTCTTTGATGAAGGGAATAAAAGTTTTTGAGAATGACATGGGGAAAGAGATATATGTTTACAATATTGAATGTAAAATTATTAAATTAGGAGGCCAATATCAGGTAGAACGGTAGTCTTGTGATCCTGTGGTGAGGGTGCCAGATCGTGGTGTTAAATCAAGGATCGAATGAGGCATTGGGCTTTTGACAAAAGTACTTCCTTGCTGTAGGTTTCAGTCCATTCAGCTGTAAATGATTAATCCTGGAAAAAGAATTCGCGTCTCATTCGTGGGGCTTGTTTTAATTTTGGTCACTTATAAGTGTCCAAATAAATTTCCAGATGATATTAAAAGGACGCAGAGTATAATGTATAATTACACTTCTTTAATAGCTTACAACTCTTTAATAGCTTACCGCTTATAAAATGCCAACCCATACTTCTGCTAGCTTTGTTTACTTAGAATGAAAAACTTATGGAAATAATAAGGGAGTTAAGTGAATCCCTAGATTGAGATATATAACTTTGTATAATGCATCATTTGATAATCTAAAAAACCACTAATATTACTGCAAATTTCTTAATGGAAATGCAATTAAGTTTTATTTTCTTACGGCGAAAAACTTACATTAAATCGTAGCAGTACATACCAGTAAAACAGCTAGGGAGTTTACTGAAATAAATTTAATAAATCAGTTAATAATATTGATAGTGCTAATAGTAAAAGTAGTAAAACTTTAAAACGGTGATATTTCTAACACGTGTAATTATCAATTATAGATAAGACCTATATACACACTAAGCTATGACATAACAATGGAATGACAACAGAAAAAAAGATAATATAGGCATATCCCATAAAAAGATACTAGAAAATGACAAAGCAACGATACTCAAGGAAAAATGCGTTCGATACGACGTATTCATCCCAACAGAGAACAATATGTCTCTAAAAGAAACAGAGGAACTCTCAAAATACAAGTAGCTGGAAATAGATATAGCCTGGATGCAGAGCCTAAAAATAGAACAAACCCTATAATAATATATGCATTAGTAATGGTTAAAAATATACATATAGACCCATAGCAAAAACACCAGGACTTACAAATATATACAACATACAGAAAATAGTACTACTAGGCAAAGAGCAAAATAACGCCAATGCGAACCACAGCACGTACCCAAGGTGGTGCAATGAAAGCATGTCATAAAAACAAGACTAATGAATATACGAAAGCTGCACACATGTAAGTAAAATTTTGATCACATATTAATACCAGATCCATCCATATCCAAGCAAGCACTCTATATATGTATGTATATACACACACATTGCTGCATCGTCTCGGTCTTTCGCTGATACATCAATAATAATTACAAATACAAAAGAAACATTAACACTTGCATAGGCGCAGGAGCGGCTGTGTGGTGAGTAGCTTGCTCACCAACCACATGGTTCCGGGTTCAGTCCCACTGTGTGACTCTTTGTCGAATTTAACAAAACCTTTTGCAAAGTCGAGATATATAACGTCCGCATTTGATTTGTTGAGCAGCTGATTTAACATCCAGTCGTAGTGTTCTAAAGCTGTGCCAGGTAGTTTCTACCTGGTCGAATACCATGATGAATGTCAGTTAGCAAGTCATCGTCATCAAAGAATGCAATTAATTTCCTTCCGACATTCTTCCATGATTTTGTTGATGTGTAAGGTGATGGAGATTGGTCAGTAATTTTTAGTATCTACTTTGCTTTCTCCTTTATGGATAGGGCATATCGTTTCGCTACTCCAATCTGCATGGGAGCTTACCACTTGCAAGGAAGCTCTGAAAAGGTACTTAATCCGGTTTGAGTTCCTCTTTGTGAATCGATTTCAAGTTTGAAGAGATTTTAGTTGCTTCATATATGCCTCATATATGCTTCATATATGCTGCAGCTCTCTTATATTATGATCCGAGACTTGTATTGTTATCCGTTTTACATTGCGGATGTTATCCATATTATTTTTGAGGCACAAACCCAGTATATTATTTACCCGATGTGTTTGGAGTTCAATTTGCTCCATGAGCAAAGCGTTGGTAAGGCAGGGCCGGGTCTCCCTCTGTACATGTTGGCAGTGTCATTCCTCACAGCAATGAGATCATCGGACCTCCACTTTGGAGAAGTTAAAGTAACACACAAGGAATACACTGACGTGTTGTTCCCGTTTCGTGAGAACTTCTATTTTTGCGAGGCAGTCATCAAACTGGTCTGTGTCATCAAAAGCATCTGGTGGGCGCTGTATAGTATATATAACAATAACTACTTGTCTTTTCAGTGCCACATATTGAGTAGCTGCTTTCTCTTCTGTCCATTCGTAATGCAACATATTCCGGTAAGTGCAATTCTGCATCCCCCACATCATGTGTAAGATGCGTTTCTACACACACACACACACACACACACACACACACACACACACACACACACAGACACTCACGCAAACACTTGTGCGCGCGCTCACAGGCACATACACACACACACACACACAAATACGCACACATATGCCTGAAGTGTATTATGTTGTGCAGAAATATTTGGAATAATTTTCATATTGTTAGGGACAATTTTATATCTATTATATTTTAGGAATACCATCGATAGCCTAATAGAGCTGCAGACAAAACATGGATTGCATTTTTCAATCAAGCATTGATGGTAACCTTTTCAGTTGTTTTTCTAAAATCATGTGTGTCCTTGTATCCATTTGAACATCAATAATAGCATTTTACGATACGAATAGCATAACTTCATTTGTGTGTCTGATTAGCGAACTATCTTATTAAGACTGAGTTAACGAACGATTTTATGTTAAATATTATTAAGTAATTATTTTCTATTTATTAAAAATCGGTATTATAATGTTATGTGTTTGGTTTTTACTTTCAACTTTTATGCAACATCGTAATAAATACATTATTATTTTCTGTTGCATTATTATCTAACCCAAAGCAACTCCGCACATCTATTTGAATAATTCATTGATAAAGGTTTTGACAGCAGACAAATTCTTTGCCAATTTCAGGATTGCATGATGTTCTGTTGGCAAAAATAACTATTTCATCTTTTTTCTCTCTCGCTATCTTACAATTCGTACCTCACTCTATCAATCTAGCGTTATTCTTTTCAAATCATTAATCTGTTGTGTCCCCAGTCATACACACACACACACACACAAACACGTACGTACACACACACACACACACGCACACACACACGCACACACACACACACACATACACACACATGTGTGTGTGTGTGTGTGTCCGTGTGTGTGCATGTATGCATGGATGGTTTACAGGATGAATAGAAAGAACTTGAACAGATAGATTAATTTTAGCCTCCCGGTCGATATAGAGTGCATCCATATCAAATGCTTCTGACAGTACACTGAAATCTTACAGTTTCCGCAGAATGGAAATATTCTATAATCGCTATATGACAGATTCAATCTTGTCACAGCAAACTACAAAACTAATCATTCCCCTCCCCTTAGCATGATATCAAATCACGTTCATTTTTTCTTTCATTTTGTCACATCTACTGCAATCCAGTATACATACCGTTTCGTGTATTTTATTGTACCTTCTCGTGCTATTTTATAGGCATAATAGAGAAATACAAAATCATAGTTATTTTCTATTTGGTGTTATAGAGAAAAGAATGGCGGGTATTAATATATGGTTGGATTTCATGTATAGGTCCTGCCAACTTGTTAGCTTATCTATTGTATTTATTTCCACACTACGTCTATAATATTTCTAACTTGATAAAGAGATAAACATTTTTAAGTTACTGTGTTTTAGAGGGAAAATTTTCTGCAATTTTGGATCGAGATATTTATAGCAATGATAATGAGTGAGAGAGAAAGATGTTAGTAAATTTGTGTGATATTAAAAGCAAAAATTCGAATGCAGAAAGGCTTATGATAATAAGGTAGTTTGAGAAATTAATGTCTAATTAACTAACTGAATATTATCCTCCCTACATAGATAAATGAATAATGTATTCATATCTTAAATTAATCTATCAATTTTCTTGCGAAAACTATCTTTGGTATACACAAACATTGCCCAGCATTTTATGGTCAATGAACTTATAATCCAAGAACTTTTGAAAAAACAGGCAATGCAGGTAGCACCCATCGTCTTATGCTGTGACACTGTCATTTTTTTTATATACGTTATTACAATACGCATATCAGGTATAAAACTAAAAACGTTGCTTAATAGGAAAGAAACCCCAAGCATTTAGTTTTTTTTTTTCTCTTTATAAATAAAATATACCGGCGTACGTACACTTTGGTCTCTTATATGTAAGTATATATATATCTAAATTTTGTACGACTCTATTATTCTGTCCTTCTTTCTATCAGCCCTTTCACACTTCGTTCATTCCACTCTTCGTTCTTTCGTTCCCCCTCTCTCACATTTCCTGGCCTTCTCTTCATGCTCACTTTCCCTCCCCTTTCACTTCACTGTATCGTTTCCATATTTTTGTCGCCCGTCCTTAATTCTTCTATCCCTCTGCCTCTACCTCTCTCTCTTCTCTCACCAAGTGACCAGTGTTTGACCGGGCCTGACCTTTATTTCTTGGTTAGGCTACCATCCGTGCAACATCTATATTCCTCCCTGCGCCTGTTAAAGGTTATGTCCCTACCGTAAGGCTTTACCTCCACACACGCCAGCTTAATTCAATTTATCCTTAGTCGAAAGACACTTGTTGTTATGTCCTGTTAATTGCATTTGTATTTGTGTAACATTTCTCTGTTTTCTTTCGTCCTTGTTTTTGTATACATTCGCTGCTTTCTTCCAAGGACTCTAATGTTCTTAGCTTAGTTTTTCCTTGGAGCTGGCCGGATTGGAGCAATCTAGGGTATGACCAGCCGAAATTGCAAAAATAATCTGGAACTCGACCTAGGATAGAAAACTCCGAATGACCCGTCCTTGTTTTCTTTGTATTGTCTATCTGGATGTTTTGTTGTCCCCTTTTTTGTATCTCGTATTGTCTGGATGTTGTGTGTTTTTCTCCCATTTTTGTATTTTATATACAGTGTCCGGTAATTGCTGACTTGTGGAGTTATGTCAAACAGCTATTGCTGCGTACGGAACGGATCCGTCTGTCATCCGACGCCATTGTGATGATTACTCTGCCGCCCTCCTTTAATCGAGCAGGCAAGACAGTAGTAGTAGTAGTAGTAGTAGTAGTAGTAGTAGTAGTAGTAGTAGTAGTAGTAGTAGTAGTAGTAGTAGTAACTTTAAAATGAATACAGTCTACGGATAAAATCTATTCCTGTATTAGGAATTATCCCTTTTAACAGATGGGTAGAAGAAATAGGAATAAAACCTAGTTTACTTCAGCTCAAGAAAGCAAAGTTATCGGGGATAGCTAAGATAGTTAAAAAGGCTGTTGCGTCTAACATTACTCGTTGTAGTCCGGTATTAGGACTTTTCTAACAGTTTTATTTGTTGTGATGATGATGTTGATGATGATGATGATGTTGATGATGATGATGTTGATGATGATGATAACGACGATGACGACGACGACGACGATGACGATGACGATGATAATGAAGACAATGATGACAGCAACGATAACGATGATGATCACGCTGAAACAAATTAGGAAAATTCAGGAATGCCGACTATAATGAGAGAGCGAAGAAGATGCAGGTTATAACTGAATTATTTCAGGCTTTCATATATATTGTACGTTGTTGTAAGAGGTTCAAATTATCGAAGGAAAGAAACATTCATCACAGATTTATTCATTCAATATTATACATTTAATGTGTTCTGTATTAATCTGATGGTATGCGTTCTGAAATAGCAACAAAACATCGACTCTATGTATAATGTGTAGATTTCTGATAAGGGATTCAAAGAAACACGGAATACGCCCCTTATTCTATGTTTCAATATGTATATCTATACACATTTTACATTCATGAGAAAAATATATACCTCATTGATCCTGAAATCTTACATATTTATGCAATCAAAAATTCCGTATTACCAATAGAAATGCTGGTTTGTGTATCATATAATTTTGGTATAGATGTGTTTTCATTTGCATTCCTGCTAGGATTATTTAAAATATCGTATGATTTATCGCACACGTGCAAACATCTACATATGTATATACTTAGACCTAAAATATATATATATATATATATATATATATATATATATATATATATATATATATATATATATATACTAGCACTATAGCCCGGCGTTGCCCGGGAGTAAGTTAGGATTATTAAGCTAATCAAGAACGTTATGTCGAATTTAACACCGAAGTGAAATTTGTGCGAATCCGTTGAAATTGGTAAACATTTGACTGAAAATGGGTTGCTGACAATTTGATTGCGAAAATCCCATAAGGAATCGGTATATCAATTTTTCATGCTGGTTGAATGGAAAACCCCATAAGGAATCAGTGCATTGATTTTTTCACCCCAAAGAGAACTTAACCGAACACAACATTGCTGATTCAAATAATCTATATTTATATTTTAAAGTTCGTTTTCACACCCACACCAGTTCCGCAGAGTCAGTGTTGCGACGGGAACGCATGGGTTGGAAGTTTGACCAGCAGTGGTGATCAGCATACACATACCGGCCCTTTCGAAACCACCACCCACATTATCTAAACCCCCTTGGCCGATGGCTTGGGTGTCCTTCCGGCAAGGAAAATAGAACTCTCAAAAGGGGTCCCGATTCTCTGTGTCAGAAGAAGTTATGGGCGGATCACAATTAAGCCTTAACCTAAGCCTAAGCTAACCTAGCGAAGGGAGGCTTGGAAGTCTCTAAAAGACAGCAACTAATCCCGATCTAGTTCTAACCCCTCCCAGGGTTACTATCAGTCAGGGCGCATTGAAGATATGCAGCATCAAAGATCTGCATTGGAGAAAGTTTGCACGCTATTATATATATACATACATATGTATGTCACATTCTGGAAAATTTATTTCTGTAAAATGTTAGGAGTGGGTAAAATTTCCGTGGTTTCCACTTCACCCCGTTTTTCGGACCACAAAAAGGGTTTTGCAGCATATTAGGAGTTCACAGGAATTTATTCAACGAAAACAAAACAAATCCCAATGATTCCGGGATGAAGGTCCCCGTCGCCCTACCCTCTTGTTTCCGAACGCAAAAAAGGGATTTGCATCATATTAGGAGGTCAGGGCACTTGATTCCAGGAAAAAATATGATCTTTTAATTTGTTCCCTAGTGATAATCGTGCGGTTCAAAAGATCGATGGGGGTGGGGTGAAATTTCCGAGGCTTCCACCTCATCCCAACCCGTTTTCGGACCCCCAAAAGGGTGTTGGAGAATATTAGGAGGTCACAGGAATTTATTCAACAAACAATTCCACGCTCTACCCACTTTTTTTCTGAATTAAAATAACGGATTTGTAGTATATTAGGAGGTCAGGGTACTTGATTCCACGCAAAATATCTGAGTTTTTTTTTCTTACAGAAAATCGTGCGGGTGTTAATCTAAACATTTACCCCTTGTTTTTCTTTTTCGCTATTGCTAGACAGGGGACTTAACTCATGTAAACAAACTTGTGGATTTCACCGACGTGGGAACTGGTAAAAGTTACGGTTGAAAATCGATTTTTACCGCTCTCCGCGGGAGACTCGGGAAAAATAAGTTGTCAAAAACACAGCCACGGTCGTGACGAATGACCTCCTGAAATTGAAGCGACATGCGTGCTAATTGGCGGACATGCATAAATTACATTCGCGTAAGTACGCACACATACACACACACGCACATACATTCTGCCGTTTATAGATATAGATATACGCACACAGATACATATATTTATGTATATATACATATATATATATATATATATATATATATATATATATATATATATATATATATATATAAGGATCTATTTATATATCTATCTTTCAATACGCACACTTACAATGGACGTACATCACGCAGTTACACACAAACACAAGTGATACACACAAGTCACATAATACTAGAACAAATTGTACTTAATTTTCCTATTCATTTAATACCTTCTTCGAATGCTTCGAATGCTTAAATCAGAGCGCTTTCTAAATTTAGCAATATCATTATTATTTAATAATATGTTATCGTGAAAGCGATGATATTAATGCGTGTTACTGCCTCTTCACTCAAGACATCAACTGTAGTTACAACGTATTTGAAATAGAATACCACAATTTTCCTAGATACATCTTCCTTAATGCTCATGAATTTGCTTTTAGTGGATAATGGCAAGAATTCTCTGTCTCCGCACGATTACCTACTCCTAACTATAGTGACTGGGAAATAATCTTGCTTGGCAAATACTTGTATATGACTTACTCATCAAATACTATATAATGATACACTGCATCTGCCAAAGAAATGAAAAGTGTGAGTGCAAATTTAGTCGTAATTAATACCTAACTATGAAACTGCAGTACAAATTTTAACAATTATAGCAGAGGGAATTATTTTCTGTCATTTAAGCCAGTCTACGCGTCGGTCTACTTTGATGCACTTGACAAACTTAAGCATGTGATAGCGAAAGCGATGATATTAATGCGTGTTACTGCCTCTTCATTCAAGACATATCAACTTAGAGGATTGAAAATTAGGTACCTTGTAGACAAGTATAAGAAGTGAGAAGATCACAGATTCTAAATTAAGCATGTTGAGAGAGTATATGTATGTGGTCTCATTTTTGTTTCCTTTATACGTTTATAGCTCTCTGTCTCGTCGATTATACATAAATGATTATTCAATAATTGAATGGGTAATCAAAATGTATACTGCAGTAACAAAACTGCAAATTCTTTGGTCGAATGACTTAGCAATGCTTCTAATCCACAGACCAGTTGTTGGCACTATGTTTTATACAAACTTAAGGAAAAAAATTTACTCCACTGTTGAACTTGGTGACGTAATATTATGCAACGCAAAATCATAATTACAACTCATATAGAAATACAAATTACCATTTAAAATCATACTGACTAAGTTATTAAAATATATAATGAAGTTGTACACTATATACTTCTGCTAGTGTCATTTGGCCGTTGGTCCATGTTTGACTCGAGTAATATCATAGACCTATTCTGCTACAAAGGTGTTATGATTAGGAATTAATCAACACCAAATTTCATGGCATTCTGCATTCAACGTAGAAATTTGTGCACGAAAATGTCTTTCACAGGTACTCCTTTTGCATCTATTTCTTTTTCTTTTACTACGATATTTTATACTGAACTACAGACAATTACAGTTGATTTAAGTTCATTAGTAATGTAAATTTAATTAACCCTGAGGTATCATGATACAATACACAATCTCTTCGTTTCGAAGTCTTCATCAGTCGAATTAAGTCCATTTGAGGAATGTACCCTATTTTCTATTAACATTTAAATCTGGCACTGTGCATTCCCAATTATCCGTCTGCATGCAGTTTTCCTACATGGAAATATCGCCTTCTATCTATATTTAAATTCCTGTGTTTTCATTTGCATTATAGAATATTAATTTGATGTCGTCCAAGTGTAAGCGTAAATACTGGAGTATCTCAAGGCAACCAATATTGTATTATCCTTGCTTGTTTCAGTGAATTTTACATTAACAAGCAAAAGTTTGTACTGAAGTGGATTTATAGGAAGGTATTTTCACAGTAGAATATCTACGATTTAAAAAAGATATATTGTTATATGCAGATGATATTAGATATCTAAATATAAGCAGCCGTAAGCATGCATTGGTTCCATGGAGCTTATCGCCTCTAATTGTATTAGTTGCTAATATTATTACAAGAGACATAAATACCGACACTCCACCCTCCTCTATCACCAAATAGAGCATCCAAGATGTGACAACAAAATAGGAAATCTGAGGCTGCAGAACCCTGATTGTCTGCATTACGTCTACTTAAAGCCGACTATTGCCAACGAATTTATTTGTCCAACGGTACATCCTAATCCATGTAGTACTGGAACCTACGATGAAGTTATGATCATGGGTCAAAAATCTTAAATACTAGACGACTTTCTTCCACTGACATACACTTATATTTTATTTCAACCTGTGGCATACACTATAAAATATTAAGAAAATATCTGTTGCAAGTGGGATCTTAAAAGCATAGTAAAACTTCAAAGAACAATTAGTTGCTCTTGTTTATTGTTTATTGCTGATATCACTATCCAACAATATATTAATAAAGAAGCAAAATTTCAAACAGAAGAATGAAAAGCATATATTCCAATGCGAATGAGGAAATTTGTTGTAACATTGACCATTAACATGTCTGAAAAGGCTTAGAGCACAACGGGATTCCATAGATACAAGTAATTTTAAGTTCAAATTTGCTAATCTATGTAAGTCTAGGATGCAGTTACTCTTAGATTTTGCATTCGCTTTAAAAAAATTTTAAATGATATTTTGGCATTGATTTTATGTAAACATTCTCCAACTTTCGGCACTGAAACAACTACAAAAAAAAAAAATCTTGCCTAGCAATATATGTTCACATCAAGTTTTCAGAAAGTTTATTGAACAAGGAAAATTCTATCTTCAGTAAATCACACAATCTTCGGTGGCATTTTACATTACATTAATTAATTTAATCATAAATTGCTTAATAAGCTATTCACAAATTCTCCCACTTTGTGGACACAAAAGAGGTAGCCTTATTCGAAACTGAAATAATTTAAGCAAATTATTTCACGTATGACTCTCTATTTGTCAGACCGAAATCTATAAGCTTATAATACCAGTTAGTGGGAACGTATTCCATCAGACGAATATATAATCAACAAGCTTTCTTGAAAAACAATGCTAAAAGATGACCTCGGTTATCAACATCAATGACTCCAATTCCTGTCGTCAGTTAAGTGATCTTCGTATATTCATTTTTTTGGCAAGAAAAATGAGCCGGAATATGACTCGTAGAGCAGAAATATAATAGAGCAGAGAATTATACTATTATTGTAGAAATTAAGCAAATTAATATTCTATCTCTTAATAATTAACACCTTATAACAAATTCAGGCCGGCATAAGTTTATATAACTACCCTCACAATAATATGAGTAACTTGTTCCTCCCAGGCTGACTGAAAAATAGAGTTGATTTCGGGGAGTTTTTCTGTCAAAATTTAAAGAAAAGCGACAAAAACGCCTGAATGTATTTTAATATTAAGTTGGCAACTAAGTTCCCACCGTTTTTTTAAATTAAAATTTTTTTAAAGGTTTAATAAAAAATAACAACTAATTAATCAATGCACCCTTGTTGTTTAGAACTTCTTCCCAACGTTCAACAAGATTTTCAATACCTCGTTGGTAGAAATCACCCGATTTCGACTCAATAAATTGATCCAACCAGGCTCTCAATTCTGCATCAGTATTGAACGAAACTCCACGCATAGCATTTGAAATATATCGAAAGTGGCGGAAATGAAGAGAGTATGGCGGGTGTAGTAGCATTTCCCAACTATGCGTTTGAACGGCTTCCTTCGTCATATTGGCGATATGAGGGTAGGCGTTGTCGTGCAGAAGAACTCCATACTGACGATTTGGCCTTTTCTATTGAATAGCCGTGTTGAGTCGTTCCATTTGTTGAACATAGAGTTTCGCGTTGACCGTTTGGTTCTGTTCAAGTAATTCATAATGGATAACCCCTTCCCAGTCCACCATACACACAACATCGTTTTACGCGGATAAAGATCTTGTTTCACATGCGGTGTCGCTTGTTTACCAGGGCTAATCCATTCCTTACGCTGCTTCATATTGATGTACAGGCACGATTTGTCCTCGCCATTAACGATTCGGTAAAGTAATCGTTGCGTGTGTCCATGAATTGAGCGGTGACGAGCAAGCATACAAGTGGAGATTGTGTCTCGTTGATTTTTGTGGTTGTCACTTAAAGCATGCGGGACCCATGCTCGATATTTCTGAACCTTTCCCATCGCGTAAAGATGCTTCTCTATAGCAGCGTGGGAGCATTCCACTTTTTCTGCCACTTCCCTTGTTGTTTGAGGAAAATGTTCGTGCAAAAGTTGGTTTAATCGCTCTTCATCTAACTCAACTGGACGGCCAGAACGAGGTGCGTCTTTGAGGTCAAAATTTCCATTTTTGAACTTGGCATACCAGTCACAAGCGCTTCTTTCAGCTATGGCACCCTCTCCATACACAACACAAATGTCGCGAGCAGCTTTTACGGCCTTACAACCTTGGAGGTGTCGAAAATGCTCGTTTTTCTTAACATGACATTCCATTTTAATGACCTGAAAATAAACAAGAATTAACTAAAATTAACTAGAAAAAAAAAGAAGATAGATTCCAAAAAGATTCAAAGATAGAATTGTCGAAAAAAATAGATTCCTAAATTTGAAAACGGAAAAAATTCCAAAATTTACAAAAAACGTCGGGAACTGTGTTTCCAACACAATAATATAGTAGTATATCATATTATTTAATATAAAACATATCATTTTTGCAAATATAAATAAAAAATATGTTCAACATATAATCCTGCTGAAATCATAGCAGAAGAATCTAAAGTTACACATAAATCTATAATACTTATTATTGATAGATATCATTGCCGCTAAGGACACGGAAAATATTAGTACAGACATAAACCTCGTTAAAATAGTTATCACAAGGGAGCTTCAAATAATAAACAATTCTGTCACTAATACAACTAACTGCGCCAGGTCCAATATCAGCCCTTATCATATATATGCTTGTTTACATTGCGATTACGCACATGAAAACTCATCTTTTATACGTTTTCTAAATAGTTTGGCTATGAAACACTCCTTGTTGAAAATCTATATAGAACATGGATTTATTTATCAATGTTTTTCTCTTCATTTCCATTATCGCATTAGCGTCGTGAAAAGAACTACCTACAGAAAAATGGCGATGAAAGATATTAAAAACAAATAAAACAGAAATAAACAGCGATAAAGACGTCGAGCAGCGAAAGATAAAGAAAGAGGTAAAAATAGAGAAAGTAGATGAAAAACGGGTTTGTGAATAAACAAATATCATCTATTGTATGTAACATTACAAAACATATTTTGAATGAAAATAAGCAGAAGAAAAGAGTGAAAAACAAAGGAAAACGAGAAAAGAAGAGGGACGACTAGTAACTAATTTAATGAAAGACAAAAAGAAAAGAAAAGTAGAAGATTGAATGGATAAAAACTAATCAATCATGACCATAGTGACAACGGTGTTGAAAATGAGAAGGTGAGGTGTATGTAGTGTTTCCCTCCTGGTGATTGTGATGAAGATGTTGGCCGTAGTACAAGTGGAGTATATATAAATGTTTATTATGATGGTGAACGGCAGTAGTTATAGTACAGGTAGAGCTTCAGATGTCGTTGCCGCTTATGAAAGATGTATATGATAAGAAGAAAAAAGTGAAGCAACCCGAATACAGGAATAGAGAGAATCTATAAGTTAGCTTTTAGACAAATAATGGACATTGCTGTAGATAATTATTATTAATAAAAGTAGTAATCCTTTCTACTATAGGCACAAACCTTGAAATTTTGGTGGGGGCGTGCTAGTTGACTCAACTGGTACTTATTTTATTAAGCACAGGAGTAGTGTCGAAAACTGGATGTTTCTTCACAGTACCTCAATATTGACCACGATAACGGGGTGGAAGCATGCATGAACGCCTTTGACAAAACTATCATATAATTTTTTTGTCTAATTTACTCTGTAATTTATTGAAGTTTGTGGTACAATGTAACACAATGGAGTTTGAACGAACATTTTGACACCAGCCGAGGAGTTGCGCAATAAGTTCCCACAGAGCAGTTAATTTCAGTAACGACTTCATGACCTTAGTGAAATTAACAATTAACGGAGACATTCAAATCCCTTCATGGCCATGAACCAATGCTCCGCTTACGGTTCACGATTACAAACTGCAGACAGACACACAAAAATAGTAACATTCAGAAAATCGCCAGAAATTTGTGTTGATAAAGAGTACAAATCAAAAACTGATATTCTTTCTTGCTCAAACATTGAACCAGATGAAGATGCCTTCAGATTCAGCACTTTCAAATCTTAAATTAATAAGGCTGGACGTGAAAGCATACAAGATAATAATAAATAATTTCCTCCATGACAAGAGAAGCTCCAGTGTAAGGGCCAGCAGTAGGCGTCTAAAAGACCTAAATGAAGATCAAAATTTTAGGAGGCCTGCGTCAACTTGTATGGATAAGTAACTCGTTCCCTTATATCTACATTCTTTTCTGCTATCGTGGCAGTTGTGAGAGACGGTTCTTTATGTGTACGTGGCCTGGTGTCACTTTGTAACAGGTGCACTAGCTTAATGACCTCAGGATTCTAGGTTTCTAGACACATGCGATGTATCCTCTCTTTTTTATAACTCTTAGAATTGCACATCTGTGACTTGGTATATCGAGTGGGATGGGGATACTGTTTCGGAAAATCCCAGATTCGATATACAGCTCATCTTCATGGACCCGGAGGAAAATTCGTGATTCTAGAACGTAACACTAGCAATGGCGTTCTCTTTAGATCAATCACCGTGTACGCCGAAAAGGGATAAGGTAGCAACATTTCTTTAGGCATCTGAATGTTTTCCTTAAATATCTCTGTTCATTAGGATTTACCCGCTATTGGATCTTGACCTTTGATGTATATCTTTAATACGTAGATTTAGCTGACAGGGGAAAATATATATAATGCTCGTAAATCTGCTGAGTTCAACTGCGGAAATGTGAGACGTGCGAGCTGCATCCATTTATCCACATCGCATATAGATAAAGGTGTATTTAGGCTAGTACATAAAGAGAGCATAGATCTTTCCTAGATCGGACATTTGCGATCTATATATTCTTCCAGCATAGATTCCCTTCGCAATGAACTGGATACTGGAAACTAAAACTGTCTTCCTGGTGCACCTAATTTACAAAGAATTGACGAAAGAAATAGAGAAGAGGTGGGCAACCTAGGCAGTAACCAATATCCGACGCTCGCTAGTTCTGAAAAGCATTATTAGATTTGAGATTCGTAAGGAAATAGTGATAGACATGGCTAAGTTTGAGAGGGATGAAGTTAGGCGCCTAAAAATCGCTTATGAAAGGCATCGCGTCTGTAATATAGGTGGAATGATTGGCTCTTATTCAAAGGTTCAACGCGAAACATGAAGGTTTCTTTTGCAGAAAAAATAAGTGTAACCTAGAGCAGTTCTCAAGCATTGGTGAGAATAGCTGCTATCAAATGGAGAGGGATTCGTCTATCAGCCAGCTGTATCATGATTACCCTACCAGATTAATTTCCTTGAAAAGACTGACAAATTTTCTCCCTGGTGGCTATGTTATGATAACTGATCCTTCAGGAATGAGTTATAACTGGAGACGGAAAGTTTCTGCTTCGGTGAAACTCACCCTTTTCAGTTTCCAGTTTAAAAGAAAGTTGTGCGTTGAAAGAGAGGTACTGCCCACCGATCAAGAAAATTTATTGAAAGGTGGGTGCATAAGGCGAGGGTTAATTGAGAGTATGGGCCTACACTAAGTTCGAAACCATACGATGGAGAGAACGGATGGGGAAATGCTTCCAATTTGTTCGTTTAATGGTAAGGATGATCCAGGATCTTTGGTAGGTTCTTGATTACATATGATTACTATGGAATATTCTTGTTATAACAGTCCAGTTAATTATTATTAGTAGCATCATAATTATAATAATAATTATTATTATTGATGTTGCTAGTGTTATTAGTATTCCTATTGCTGTTGTTGTCACTGTTGTTCTTGTTCTTCTTTATCTCTTCTTCTTCTTCTTCTTCTTCTTCTTCTTCTTCTTCTTCTTCTTCTTCTTCTTGTTTATCTTCTTCTTCTTCGTCTTCTTCTTTTTCTTCTTCTTCTTCTTCATCTTCTTCTCCTCCTCCTCCTCCTCCTCCTCCTTCTTCTTCTTCTTCTTTTTCTTCTTCTTCTTCTTCTTCTTCTTCTTATTATTATTGTTATTATGATTAATAATAATAATAATAATAATAATAATAATAATAATAATAATAATAATACCATTATTATTTTAAGGTGTAAGCTGGCAGAATCGTTAGCACGGTGGACGAAATGATTAACCAAATTTCGCTCGTCGCTATGTTCTGAATTCAAATTCCGCCGAGGTCGACTTTGCCTTGCCTCCTTTCGGGTTTCTGAAAATAAGTACCCGCTGAATACTGGTGTTAATGTAATTGATTGCTACGTCGAACAAAATTAAGTATTGGCGTGATCGTAATCGATTACTTCCCTCCCGCTTAATTTCCGGCCTTGTGTCTATAGTAGAAAAGATTATCATTATTTAGGTCGCCGGTTCACAGAATTTCTTCCGTCCTATTTTAAATAGTATTGAGACGCAATTTCACTACCATCCACGCGAGGTCAACAGAATAAAGTACCATCTAAACAACCGGCTTGATGTAATACACAAATCTACTCCCCCGTCACAACCAAATTTGTAGCCCTTTCGCTTAGTCAAAAGTCATTATTAAAGGCGGCTCCTTGCCATAATCTTTAAAGCTTCGAGAGAAATGCTTTAATTATTTCTTCCGGCTATTTACGTTTTGTGTTTATATGCCGCTGAAATCAGTATTTCATTTCGTACTTTTGAAGTCGTTAAACTAAGTACTCGTATTAGTTGACCGCTGCTGTTGACGTAATTACTCAACCGTTTCCAATTTGAATTACTAGGCATTTACTGCAATTTGAAACCATTATATTGTGATTTAACGTTCTTGTTAATAACCGCATATGTAGTGATTATGGGATAACGTTGAAATTTATTAATTTAACACGAATTCTGCCGTTGAAAGTTTATAAATTTGGCTAAGTAAGCCAACTTAGAAAAAAATTGTAACTATCAAGGCATATTTCAAGAGAATTCTCATTTTGTCCATGCATAATGTTCATTAAATTAGCTTTTAGACATCCCCTAACATAATAATGAGCGTAGTGTTTTTATATATATATATATATATATATATATATATGTATGTATGTATAGTTGTCCAGAATCACGCCAGGCGTGGAGGAGGAGAGAAAATAGTAATTCAGTGAAGGAGAAGTAGTGAAAGTAAAAGCCCTGATTGAGAGACAGTGAGAAAAAGTAAGGGATGATAGATGAATAAGAAAGGAAGGAGTGAAAAAAAAAAATCAGCGGTTCAACTCTTGTGTGAGTAAATATGTACAAGGGGAGAATTTGAACGTTTGTATGTGTGATTGTAACGTACCTTATTTTATGCCTTATTTACTACTATTAGCCATCATTATTGACGGCACATGGTCAGCTAGTATTTTTATAATATATGTCTAATGATATTATATCTATGTATCCGCATATGTCTATGTTTTACAGTGAGCATATGAGTATTTCTTTATAGAAAGACTGGTAGAAGCATGTATTGATATACACTTATTCGAGTGTATATTTACGTATCCGTATGCGTATCTATTGTCGAAATGGTCCTTAAAAGTAGAAAACAATAGCAAAAGATTCTTCGAGCGCTAAACAAATATACACTTAGAACAGCATCATGGTTTCCAAGAAAATATATCACTATAATAACAACACATCCATAGACAAACCAACCAAAATAACTACAGAAGCAGCAACAACAAAATCAAGTATACACACTAGCAGTAGCAGTAAGAATAGCAACATCACTGTCAGCAACCAACTGAGAAAAACAAGCTATGTAACGCAACTTCTAGAAAATTAATAATTAGGGACGTCGTCGATTTTCTTTCGTTGCCAAATGAAACCGACTGGATACTGACAGAGAGAGAGGAATTATTGAAACACGATGTTTCACTCTGTGATTGATTAGATATGATTGTTTGCAAAACAAATATTTGTACTAGGAAAAAGAAAATTGTGGAAAGCCAGCTGTTTCTGTATATGTGAAGTTAGTTATTATTTCTGTCAAACACACTGAAATAAAATGCAAAAGTATTTCGTATAAGTAAAAATATGTTCGTACATCCATAATTATTCACATATATGTGTGCGTCTATGTGTTCATATATATGTGCACTCATAAATTTCCAAAAAGACCTACAAACGATATACGTAAATATGGACACATATTTACATATGTGCGTGGCTCTCTCTCTCTCTCTCTCTCTCTCTCTCTCTCTCTCTCTCTCTCTCTCTCTCTCTTTGTCTCTTGCTCTTTATCTATCTATCTATCTATCTATCTATCTATCTATCTATCTATCTATCTATCTATCTATCTATCTATATATCTGTCTGTTTGTCTGTTTGTCTATCTGTCTGTCTTTTGTCTGCCTACATATCTATGTGAATAAACGCATATGTATATACGAATATATTCATACATGCACACATATATGTATATTTTACATATGCCACTTTGCATACATGCTTAGCGTTTATAAATAGTCATCAGGGATATAAACACTCTATCATACGTATGCAGATCTATTCTCACATGGTGACAAAGCATGTATACACATGCACAAAGAGACATGCATTCTATATTTCTTTTTCCTTTCTATTCCATATAGTTAGCAGTTCAATATTGTCTGAGTGTTTGTTAGTTATATGTGTTTGTTTATATGTTCTCTGCATCTATATATAGTTTGAACACTATTGGTAATATAAAACACCACGCATAATATGAAAGAGTTCGAAAATTGATTTTATTAAGCTAAGCAAAAAATAAATATTTAAAAGTTCTTTACGTCTGCCTGTGGTAAATATTGTATATAATTCTCTTTTACTTAATAGATTTAACTTGTTATCGCTCAGAAATTAATTTTATGAACATTAAAATCTCATCTCATATATTTAACAGGATTTTCTACGGAGTGTGTATTGTTCACGTATAAAACAAAAAGAGAGATCTTGCAATAATATTTGAATGGGGATGAGAGCATGGCATTTGACGTAAGTGTAGGAAAATGTAAATATCTCAATAAAATCAAGCATAAGCCAGTCCATTATTGCAAATATGTTATTTTAACACGTCCAACTATATATTTTAATAAAATTATATTTGTAGCTTATATTTAGGAGAGTTGGTGCCTCCTTATTTCTGTGTCGCAATCGCCTTCACAAAATTTCTGCAAGACGTTTGACGACTATTTTCACTTATTTACCAAATTATTGACATGGTTCGATGTTTTCCATAGAGTACGACATACTGTTATATTGTTCCAGGCATTCGCCATTCAGCAGTCATATAACAAATATCTAACTTTATCAGCAGGGGGATTTTAGATCTCAGCAGCATATGGTGTATCTCAGAGAAATATGTAATGTCTTCTATATGGGTAATAATATACTAAATAAGTATATCTCTGAATCTGTACAGAATTGTGCAAATGGGTTTTATAGCAAATGTGAAATCATAGCATAGTGGGAGTAGCTCTATGATGGAGAGATTAAGTAAACGGGAATAAACGTATAGTCTCTTTGTTTATATTTCGAACATGAAGCCGCAGAAAGCACATTAAATGAATGTTGTGTACACCTTTCCAATGGTTTATTTATATATTGCTGTACATAATACGTTTAATACCGCATCAATGTATTTTTCTATGGGAACAGCTACTCATATTATAGAAAACGTTACTTGCTTTAGCATAGAAAAGAGTAATCAGGTTTTCTTGTATGTTATATTGCTCACTTAGTAGAAATTCACACATCTATTAGGGAAGAAAATTGCCGATTGTGATAGCGTTCAAAGGAAAATAGTGAGATAGGGACTTAAATAAATGTATAGTATCTAACGCTATAGTTCAATGATGATTATGCGAGATATATGAACAAACGAATTAACTGCAAATGAAATGGATTCTGGTTATATTCAATTGGCCGTATCATATTCAGTACTTCAACAAAAATGAACAACTTCCCACCAATTCATAGCTTTAAATGACACATTGAAAATTATGTTGAAATTATGACACGAATGCAAGCCAAAAGAGATATTCTCTACAAGTCTTCCATTGGTATTTTGCTAAGGCATGTAATATGATTATTACGTATTCAATGAACGTTCAAAGGGAACACACAGAGAAATACAAATGATAAAAATGATAATCATTTCTAGTGTACTCAGAAGGGCTGAAATTGTCTGGGAGGAGTTAGTCAATTACAGTGATTCGCAGTACCTAACTGGTACTTATTTATTTGAATTTGTAAGCATAAACAGCAAAGTCGACCTCAGCACAATTCCAACTCAGAAAATAAATCAAGATGAAACGCCACTAAGCACTTTCTACGGCGTATTAACGATTCTGCCAACCCAATGCCTTCATAATAATAATAATAATAATAATAATAATAATAATAATAATAATAATAATAATAATAATAATAATAATGATAATAATAATGATAATAACAATAATATCATCGCCGTTATTGTTATTATTATCATTGAATGAGAGAGCAGTTCATACTATCAAGGTGACACTGGAGTAAAATATACGAAGCTCAGTATACACATCACACCTACTCATCTGATAAGGGTACATGAGACACATGCATCACAACCATATCTGTGCGGCTTGGTGATTTCATATCAGGATAAACTGATAAATTTTTATTTCAAGATCTTTATACTTCCTCACTTTTTGGTAGGTCTTGACAGATACATTTACGTCGATTGGGACAGTCATATCAATGAGGAGAAATATTTTTGTCTGAAGTCCTTCAATATAATGTCTGGCCTATTCGAATCTATCTTTTTGGCTATGAATTTATTATTATTATTATTGTTGTTGCTTTGCACAGCTTCTAATGCTGGAGATGTACTACAGTGTCAGCTGTTCACTACCAGTGAACTAAGGTAACGCCTCTTATTTTTCGAGCACCTTCCGGAGTATTCGAGCGGTTCCAAACAGTGCTGTTTTCTGCAAGTGCTCCACCCTTATTGCAGCCCCTATTTGTTCCACGTACTTCTCAAGATTTTTGCTCACCATTATTATTATTATTATTATTATTATTATTATTATTATTATTATTATTATTATTATTTTTATTATTATTATTATTATTATTATTTTTACTGTTATGATATAACCGTCTTTAAAGTTCGACAATTATTTGCTATTCAATAAGCATTCTCCTAAAATGTAATTTTTAGACGAAAAAAAGAACCTAATTTTGATTTATAATAGAATTCGACCGCAAAAATTGTCGCAATTATTTGCTTAAATAAGCCATCAATGGCTAAATGAGCGAAAAAACATGCAGTATTCTTTTTCATTTCAGATCTCGGTGTTACACTTATGCATTCTTTCATTTTCATTAGCGTATGCATCTATCGACGTTTAGGCAGACACACATATATATATGTGTGTCTATCAATGTGTGTGTTCTTATGTGTGCGTCTATGTGTGTGTGCTTGTATCTGCCTGTGTGTACGCGCATGGGTGCATGTACTGCTGACTGTGATCGTGTATGTGCTGTTGTATGTGTATGCGAATGCGTATATGCGAAAATACATCGATCTAACTTAGTACTTTCTATGTCATCAATGAAGCTGAAAATCCAAATTCTAAACAATTTGATATTTTTAGAAGGCGAAGTAACAAAATAAAATGTTACTAACGTTCAGAATAATGCTTTACTTTCTTTTTTCTTCGAACGTCATTTATTCTTTAATCAATGAAAATGTCCGTACGTGAGATTACAAAATTCTGTACAGAATTCTATTGAAGATAAGCTTGAAAACAGGGCGAGTAAGAATTGATAAAACACTAAATCCAATTTTCACTTTAAGGAAGCATGAGAACAAAGCAACTTTGCTATGAATAAAGTGCTAATTCTGCTATAGGGGATGGATATTCTTCAGCAAAATATAAATGGGCCCATTCCAGTAAAGGTGAATCGAAAGTAAAATCTTATCCCTATTCAAAATGTTTCTTCACATAAGAATATTTTGGTATCGATTTTCCATTTTAGCTGTTTTATTTTAAAATTATATATTCTTTTCTCCTAAATGTTTCTGTCCTAATATACATTAGCATGTATATTATTGTTTATTTTTATATTCTCCGGTTAATAATTCTGATGATTTTACATGGAATTTACTCACAAGTTTCATTTGTCATCGTCTATTTGCTTCATTTAACACTATATTAAGGGCTGAATTCTCTTAAAAGATATTTCTAAAATAAAATGTTATGATCATATTTTAGATTCTGAAGCCATGTAATTATTTCATTTGTTGTTGAAAACCCGACATTCCATTTCGTATATGGAAGTTCATCAGAACTTTGGCCTTTTACTTTTCACGTCTCTGAAAACCTATCTGTGTATCCTCTGACATTATTTGAAGGTTACGTGCATATCATTAGATATAATATATATATATATCTGACGTGAAAGACGCTAACTTCTATATTGGAATTACTTATTAAATTATTCAAATACAAGGATATTTGAAGTGTCTTTAGTGTCTATGTGCATATAGTCTACAATTACTCCCAATATGAGTTCTATAGACATCAGTAAAATCATGGTTTAGTAATGCAATGTAAAACAAAAAAGGAAAAATAATTCAGCCTTCAGTATATGTGTATGATTTGTTGCATATCCTAGAAACTATAATAAATGCATTCATAAATTTACTGAATGAATATATAGTTTAAAGAAACAAATATTGTCGGCTGGACGATAACACATGTACTTCTACGGGTGAGAAATGATGAGCAAAGTTTAAATCAGGGGTATTTCTTACCGAAGAACAAAAAGGTAAATATCATTTTAAGTAATGCGAAAGGACAGTTATTAGGTACAGAAATATATTTTCAAGTATATTAAAATAATTATTGAAAAACGTACGAAGTTCTAATCAAATTGTAAAAAAAAAAAAAAAATAAAGACAGTTTTGTAATTAAAGCTGGCAAATCAGTGTAGATAATGTTCATTTAAAATGAAACAGCTCACGAGATAGTGAACTATGATTGTTGCATTTTATTGAAACGTAAATTGTTACATAAGTTTCAGTATTTACAATAACATTGGACAGGTGGGTTTATATCACAATTAAGTCATAAATATATTTATCATGTTCCTTGCTAGGGTGATATATTTACAACAATGTGATGTTGTGAGTTGACCTATATAGCAAAAGCAAGCAATAACATATGCAGATTTGTTGGTGTTGCCATCCAGAAATAGGTGCGTTTAACGAAGAACACTGATAATTTTAGAAGTATTCCAGCTTTGACCGTCCTGTCTATTTTGGAATGCAGTTTATCGTGGGTTAATATGTTTTTATTTCGGAGCACATAATTCAATGTGTATTTGTTTGAGACGGTAGGGTGTCATCTGATTTTATTCTCTGTCCAACAGTGTGAACCTCCGTTTCCTGGGACCTACGTTATTTAATTTAGTACATAATAATAATATAATAGTAGGTAAAATTAAATTGATGAATTAATATAATTAATAAAACAAAAAAGGAGGAATGTAACAGCTCAATCCTTTTGGAATATACATCTAACATATGTTTCTTCCCGTATACGCAATAAACACTGCTAAATCAATGTTTTCTTGTAAGAAAGAAGGAATACGTATGTATGCGACTACATTATATGTATCAGACCTGAATTTTCTTTGTACATTACCAGACTAAAATCCCCTGAGCTTAAACCAGGTGCGTTGGTATCAAAACGTTGGAGT
>NC_142936.1:53009393-53016893 GCF_046866305.1 Octopus bimaculoides | reverse complement strand
CACTGCGTTTCATTTTTCCGCAACTCGCTTGCACTTTTGATATCTCCTTTCATCGATAACGGGTAGAAATTTACCTTGTAGCAGTACTGCATTAATAATCAAATGCAATATGGCAAAGTGAACGTGATAAAAATAATATAGAGAAGGAAGCAAGTGTGTGTGAAGGAAGCAAGTGTGTGTGAAGGAAGCAAGTGTGATTGAAGGAAGCAAGTGTGTGTGAAGGAAGCAAATGTGTGTGAAGGAAGCAAGTGCGTGTGTGTGTGCGTATGTGTGTAAGTTCTAATAATGATGACAAACCAAATAGTTATATTTTGATATCATTTCAGACGTACGTTTCAGATTTGCCTAATATATGATAAGAAATGGATTTTCTATAATGTCAGTGTATTGTTTTACTTAATTTTTACTACTTATACGATTCGATCCCAGTACAATCTAGCCTGTCTAGGGTCCACTTACGCGGATGGTGTAGCAACGATTTGTACAAGCTTGGTATATATGACGGGGAGAAAATTTTTGTACCGTGCACCACTCATTCGCCTATCCAAAAAGATATTATAACATGATATATATATATATATGTACATGTATATGCAGGCGTACACACTTACACGCAAACACACAACACGTCTATAAGAATATTGTTAAAATATTGCCTTCGACTTTTGGCCCAGCGAATTCGGGAGAGGGTGCTAGTCGATTATATTGACGCCATCCCTTAACTAGTAAGCATTGTCTGTTCTGTAAGAATGAGATGCAAAGTCGACCTCGGCGGAATTTGAACTCAGAATATAAAGACGGACTAAATGCCGCTAAGCATTTTTCCCGGCATGCTAACTATTCTGTCACCTCGTCGCCTTAATATATTGATTTCAAATTTTGGTACAAGACTAGCAAGTTCAGGAAAGAGGATTAGTCGTTCACATCGATCTCATTGCGCAAAAGGATGAAAGACAATGATATCTCTGGTGGCATTTGAACTCAGAACGTAAAGCCGGCCTATGTGGCGCTAAATATTATGACCGGCATGTTAATGATCTTACCTGCTGGCCGCCTTAATAAATTGGTAAAATATCATAGGTGTATATTCTTTTATGTACGTGTCTGCATGGTTGTGTGTCGCCTCCTTAGTGACTGGGCGCGCATAAAATTTATATGTCAATTAATTAATTAAA
This sequence comes from Octopus bimaculoides, assembly GCF_046866305.1. Classification (NCBI taxonomy): domain Eukaryota; kingdom Metazoa; phylum Mollusca; class Cephalopoda; order Octopoda; family Octopodidae; genus Octopus; species Octopus bimaculoides. Next base: position 53,015,718 of record NC_142936.1, on the reverse strand, counting down.
AATGTCAGCTTTAACAAATGTAGACGCAATTCGAGAGTAGATGTTTTAATTACAGCCTAGGGGATAGTAAAACCAAATAATAATGTTATATTAGATATTCTTAAGATCTTTTCGGCTGCAGACATCCGTGGAATCTCCCACTGGCGTTTTCATGCGTAAAACATTAAAATGTAGTTAAATGGCTTCTTCTCATAGAAAGATGAGAATCACATCTATCTTTCATTTTGCTGTGATATTCATTTTGCCGTGATATTCCGTCCTACAAACATTTTCGCTAATGCAATTGCTTTCTAATTATACAAAATAATTTCCCTCCATCTTTCGCGTTCTTTTCTTTTATTTTATTGACTGAAGCTTTTCCATAGTCTAATGAATGTTTGTATTTGTAATTAAGTAACTAAATTTTGGCTAAGATGTTAAAACGATGAAATAAAATGAATCCTGAGAAGTCCTATAGTATTATTAATATAGTTCACAATGTCGTGCACATCAGTAAATTGACAAAATTTATATTTCGAGATGAAATTACGTTTACTTAAATTACGGAATACCAACAAAGAAAAAAAAAATACTAGCAAACAAAATACAAAAGCAAAAATTAAATTTTGAGATAAATTTCCTGAAATACAATGTACGTTTGAATTTGCTAATGAGGCTGACATTACTTATAAAATTCCGCTAAATTATTACAGAGGAGATAACAGGGGTAAAGGGGATTGAAAAAGAGGAGCAACAATAGGAACAGATAGAAGTTTCTGAACTTCAGACCTGAGGATGTGGACGGTTACAACGAACAACAACATTACTCGCCAAAGCTGTTTGGGAATTTTACATTATGAAATATTAGCTTGAGAAGGTGTAGCGGGTGAAAAGTGATTAGTAAAATTTTATATTAAACGGTATTTTTGTGTCTGTGAGTATGTAATCATACTCGTATGTATATAATTATATAAATATATAAATAAATAAATATATATTTAAATATATATATATATATATATATATATATATATATATATATATATATATATATATATATATATATATATATATATATATATATATATATATATATATATATATATATATATATATATATATATATATATATATATATATATATATACACATACAGAATAGATAAGGAATGGGAGAGATAAGATCCGGGCTACATATTTTTCACAGCGAGTGGAACCTCGGAAGTGGTAAATATCTAAACGAGGTATAGGTGAATACTGCAGGCTATTCTTCAGGTCAAGGATATCTTGATTAAATGAAAGTTTACATTGTCATAACGAGGTATATGTTAACACATAGAAGATTCAATCAGAATATTTTGAGAGTACAGTAGGAGTAGGGAATAGAAATGTAGAGAGAAATTAGTATTTAAAAAGAAAAAAACATAACGGAGTGAGAGGAATGAATAATTTAAGCAAGCACATTTGACATGTAGTACTCAATAGAGCTATTTTAGTCGAATCACAGAAATTAACAAGGGGAGTGGTATTTGAAAAAAAAAAGCTAATGTGGGGGAAGCGGATGGAGAAATGTTTTTGGTCAAGTGGGAGAAAAATGTATGCATGAAGAAATCAAGAGAGAATGAAGAAGATTCGTGGCAGCTACTAATAGCTATCAATTAAGGAATGTATATTGTGTGTGATGAGCGTGTCTACATTATGAATCAATAGAGGTGTATGTTGGAATATGTAAGGAGGGTTAGGCGGGGGAGGCAGGTGAAACACGAGAAAAATGTTTATAAATGGTAAGGAAAGATACAGAGGGAAGTATGTAAACGACAATGCGGAATTAAAGGCAAGATATATTGTTAGTTTAATATATAGGGGTAATGAGGGTAAATAAGAGATGCAATTTATGAAGGCTAGGGGGAAAAAGCGGGTGGAGTTTTTATGTGTATCTTGAGAATAGATTTAGTGATCGATAATCCCAGGTAAAAATTATACTGTTGCGTTCATCAAGACAATCCTAAGATGGCAAAATAACTAAGACCTCGGCTATACAGAGATCACACTTGTTATTTTAGCTGCTGTATGGTTTGGCGTGGATGACTATGTACTCACTTGAGAGTTTCAGGAGTTGAATCAATATTTAATTTATTGATAAGCTAAGATAACAATGTACTGTTGGATTTTGCTTGCGTCTTGAAATTGGAGTAATGGTTCCTCACTCTGGCTTTGAAGGTGGTGCGGCATGAACCGTTAGATATGTAATTACAATTGGCAGCTGAAACTGTACACTTGTATGCGTTGTTTTTGTGAGAGAGCGATTATCTAAAGGACAATAGCTTGGGCATCTAGAGCTGCATAAATTCGTAGGTGGGGTCCGGATAAACTTGTGAAGGGGATTGTTATTTGATAAGGAACTGGTGTTAGGTTCCCTTTTTTTTTGCTAGCATTAAAATGAGTGTATTTTAGGGAATTGAGGGTGGTGTCATGGGGTTCTATAGTATGAAAATTATTCTGTCCAGTGGTATCGTCTGTATCACTTTCTATTTTTATAAGAGATATAATTGGGCGTAGTGACAAATTTAAGAATCGGGTGTTAATAGTGGAATTATAGCTGGAATCATAGAGGATGGTGTAGTTAAGGGGGTCAATTGGTGGAGCTGGAGGGTAGGTAGAGTTAAGTTATTAGGGTGAGAGTTAGCTGGTTGTGGATTTCTGTGATTCTTGTTCGGATGTCGGATACCTCCGGCAATGTTGTTGGTGGTAGAGTAGGACAATTTTATAGATTGGGGGTTAAATATTTTTCTTAGGAGGCTAGATTTAGGGAAATGTTTTTTGAGCAGGGCGAAGAATAATTTAGGTACCTGAGTCTCAACATTAAGGGCGAAGGGGTGGAACCAGATAACGTCCCGGGTGCTTGTTCGTTTAACCCGATTAGGGTGGAGGGTTAACTGGTTGGGGATAGGGCTTTGGAGGTGCACGCCGGTGTGTGTGTTTCGGTGAGTTGCGATATATATAGGATTTGGAGTCATCTGGCCGGATGGTTGTTTGTTAGGTCGTCTGTTATTGAAATTTGGACGAGTATTGGAGTGGTGGGATAGGGGAATTTTACGTTCATAACATGGTGGAAAAGAACTGGTTATAGTTCTGGGTTTAGTGGGTGGAGGAATATTCTACATGGTGAAAGATTCAATTGAGTTTTTATAGCCGGTACGTTGTAGGGCAGAATTGTAATATTCTGCATAGTGCTAGAATAAATCTTTATTAGTAGATAGTGAGGAAATCCGGTAGGAAACGATTTCCGCAATAGATTTTAGGACTGACAGCGGTGGAGAAGAAGTTCCCACACGTAGTTGAGGTTTTCTCCGGGTATGTGGTGTGGGTAGAAGGTTTGGATTTGCAAATGGAGAGTTACGTCCAAGAAATTAGCACTTTTATCGTTGTTACAGAAGGAGATCCTAAGAGTTTGTGCATTAAATTAAATATTGTAAGTAGACTGAGATATAAAACCATAACTGTTATATAATCGGTAATGTTATATATTTGATATTAAGTAAACGCAACAAACATACATAACAGTATATAAATATCTATATATCAATCCCTCTGTATATATATGAAAACTTTAGTATTCATTAAGTTGAATATCTTATGTACCATGCAGCGAACGCTTCATGTACCAGTACCAAAACTATACTAATTCTCAAATCCACCCTTCCATAACTTTAATATATTTGAATACCTGAATTAGTGCCAATGTCAAACGTCCAGAAGCCACTTGAGAGTTACTGGAATGAGAAGGGTCTCTTAAACGCATATTGCGATTCATTTTACAGTATTTACTGATCAAATTTATATAAGGCGTTTCAAATAAGCATTTTTATTATACCAAAAGCTCCTCTTCCAAGATGGTACATACAAACAGAAAAGATATGGAGAAACTCTCAGACATTTTATCCTCAAAGAGTAAATGTCTGAAAACGATCAACATCAAATAACATTGAGAACACATGAAGGAGATAGATAATCTATGAAATGTTTGTAGAAAACCTAAAGAAACGTGTGAGTTCAATTCACTTTCTTTTTCTTCCAGTTCTATCTGTTTTTCCTTCCTTTTCATCATCCTCATCCTTCTACTTACTGTCATCACAGTCAGCATTGCATGTACATGGTAACAAAAGGTTTGGAAACAACTTATCCACAGCACTGCTAAAAGTAACATGTACCTAATTTAAGATGTGAAAGAGGTGAGATTTATTCCTTAAGAATTACAATCCTGAACTGTTTGCAACACATTCAGCTTTAGAGTCATCGGAAAATTCGCTCTGATTAAACTAATTGTTTGTTATTCACGATTTCGGAGTAAAAGCCAAACATCTCATCATAGGATCTAAAAGCTAGATATGAATTGAATTATTATTAATACTGGGAACGATGATGGTGTTGATTTTAAATCCAAAGATGAAATGAATAACAAAACCACGCATCAAGTATAATAGAAATGTATATGTAATCACATAAATACATGCTTTAAGAGAGCTTTCATGTCAAGAGAACCGTTTATACAAAACACAATGTGAAGTGAAATATATATATATATATATATATATATATATATATATATACATATATATATAGGAATATTACAAAACCACACTGTCGGTAAAAAAAATAGTATTAGAACACATTCTTTCTAAAGACTAGTGTAGAAGGAAAAGAGGTGAAATTTAAATGGACGGCCCAAGAGGGCTGCTTCTTCACCTTGTATATATATAATATTCATACATTACGGTAGTACGTTCATGTATAGTGTAATTTTGTATCTGTGCTTCTGATACCACTTTGTTACTTTAACATCAGTTCATGTACAACACAGCAGACATCACAATGAAATAATAAATTCAAATACGATACGTTTCACCGTTTGCTAATGAGAATCTAAACTGATTTTTTAAAGCTATTAAGGTGTAAAAGAGTGACGGTTTCTATGGTTTCCCTCCGGAGCAAATTATGCGATGTTGATCTGTTCCAAGAAATACGTGCGTGGTATGCTTCCTCACACAACTGCATATATTTGCTGTTATACACTCAGAACCACGCTAATAACTTAGGAGTGAAATTTAGAATTTCTCAGTTTTCTGAGAATCGATTTTGATAAAACGTTTCCCCGCTGCTTTGCACACTATAGCAACACCATTGTTATGTTTTCAATATTCTGCTTAATGTCCTTTCTTTTTCATTTGAGATTCTTCAGTTTTGGAGTGAACCACGCTAATCGCTTTTGAATGAAAACTGCCTTTCTAGACATTATTTTTCAGAAGATAAGGGGTAATGATACATATTTAGCATACATTGAGTATATATTTAACAGAAAACCATTATAATGATATAACATTTATTGACATAATGAATTATTTAGCTACATGAGTGCCATTTCGACGGATAACAGCAAAAACACTATTTGTCATGGAAGCTGTCAATTTATTAAAAGTATCAGGTTGGATAGCCTCTGCTGCAGCTTTCAACGTATAAACATCATGCTTAATGATGGACCAACAATTTCCGATATTGTTGAGATCCGGTGATGCTGGCGGCCATACCATCAACCTTTCACTTTGTATGCCGTAAGACTCTAGTAATGTGTGGGTGGACTTAGCAGAGTAGAAGCGAGGGCTGCCATGCATGAATACGAGATTCCTCAGAAGTGACATCGGTACGTCATTTAACCAGATATCCAAAACAGCCTTCAGGAGATTGTAGTAGGCGGCTGCTATCAGATTAACCCCATCAGGCACCCTGACTGGGCAAACAAGTCTGTCCCCAATGACACCAGCCCACAACATGACTCCACTCCTCTGTTGTTGACGTCATAAACGTTGGTGACGCACATCTCCAAAATAGACCTAACCATTTGCCCAAGTGTCAGGTCCGTCAAGGTTCGCCATGGTTTCGTCAGTGAACAGAACGCAATTCATGTCCGATGTCATGTACTTTTCTTCCCATTGAAGATACAAACTCTTGTGAAGAGATCTTAAAGGAGGCAGTTTCAGTGGTTCTCGCACGGACGTCATGGTCCTGGTGATGCAATTTGTGGTGGTTTTCGGTGAGTAAGTCCAGAGGCGGTGAAAAAGAATTTGCTTGTTTGTCCAGTTTTCTCATGTAACTTGTGGACAATATTCTTCAAATCCCTAGCTAGCACACTGTTTTGGATGTCCTACAATCGGAGCGTTTCTTCCTTGGCGAGTGGTTCTTGAGGAATCATCTAACCGTGTCTACATGATGACCAAACTTCTCCGCAATATCGTTAAGGCCTTTTCCACGTTCCATTCTTGTTAGAGAGGAGATACACCATTAGCATGGTT
>NC_142936.1:52971893-52996893 GCF_046866305.1 Octopus bimaculoides | reverse complement strand
ATATACATACACACATATACATGCAACATACATAACAGCATATACGCACATTACAGTACATAGACACGCACGGTGATACATGAAAATATGTGGATGCATACACAAATACAGGCATCTATATATCACCTAGAATTTTCTCATAAGATAAGAAATGATCTGACATCAATTGTTCAGTATTTTATTGAAATTCGTCTGTTTGTTATATTCCGGCTTTCTAGTGACCTGATGGGTTGTTGTGATTGAACGAAAATGATGAAACAGCGTTATCAGTTGATGTAATCGACATAACCGTCTCTATCTTCCACGCCACTTACATCTTCCTGGCAGCTACATCGGCCATGAGAATTACTGTCATTCACACACGGTTTTCTCACATACATCTTTTTTGTGTGTTTTCTCATCTTAATCCTGTGCTTTTCAATCAAATTCCAAACAGTGTATAAATGAATTAGATGGAGAATCGAACCATTGCCAATTTATATTTAATCAATTCTATTTTTACGCGAGAACATACGGCAGCTAATTCTTCCTCACCTCAGCTAAATTCCGATTTGATTTTCCGAAACGTCGACGGCAAAAAGCAAATGAAAAATTGGCTTAAGATAAAGTAAATTACAGTATGGAAAGATATTAGAGACCAACATAACGTAACTCTGAAATGATTTACTGCAATGCTTTGAAGACATTGCGTTATAATAGATATCTTAAAGATAGATATAAACAATTCTGAGTAAAGAATATCAGCATGTTCATTATATATAATATGTAGTGTAAAGGAAAAAAAAAAAAATCGCAAGAAAATCAGTTTCAAATGATGAATTGCAAAACTCAATAGGAGATTTCCAGCAAACTACAGAACTTCCTTAGAGCCATTTGTGCGTTTTGGTGGCTCAGCTTCTTGGCTTAGCTAGAACTAGGGTGGATTAGGATGAGAATATGTAGAAAACTGTCACATACTCTCAAAAGAGCAGGAAATGATGTAAATATTATGGAAGAGTTCCAAGGAACATCACATATAAATGTCTTTTAAGGCCTAATTAACAGTGTAATTTGTATAGAAAGCTTGGTCAACATGAGGGCTTATTTCACATAATTTGGCACGTGTACTTCAAATAACATTAAATGGAGTTTGTATCTTTACCACGCTTTGGTAGTAAATAGCTTAGTTGTGGCCATTCCGAAGCATATATGTGTTTGTGTCTGAGATTGTATATATATGTGTGAGTGTCTGTGTGTGTGTGTGTGTGTGTGTGTGTGTGTGTGTGTGTGTGTGTGTGTGTGTGTGTGTGTGTGTGTGTGTGTGTGTGTGTGTGTGTAATTATGTATGCATGTTCTTTTTCTCCTTTTAATTCAACGTGAATTATGGTCGGCCACCTGTTTGCAAGCAAGGTTGTGAAAGAAAGCATCTTACTTCTTCCATCATACTTTGAATCTTAAAAAGGTCCTGCAGGAGTTGATAGTCCCAGATATCGTGATTAATTTTGGTGTATGAACTTAGGATTTGCGTCCCATCTCTAAAGGCACAAGTGCAACTATACCCTTCCCCAGACGAGTTTTCCCAATAACAATCGGTATGAACTGAAAGTATATCTTGGATACTGGTTATGCAAAATTCTTATCAAATATTCATTTATCTCCTTTTTCTATTGTTCTTTTCCTTTAATACATAAGTATCAAGTGGACACTTGATTTCCGCAATATAACATATCTTTTCCTTGGTGTCTGCATTAACAATACCCGGCCGATATTCTTCTGATGCATCGGCCTCAACTTTGTCAACTTCGTATGTAGGTGTTTTCTTTCTTATCCTGTCTCAGACTCATCTAGCTATTTCATAATGCTTCATGAAGAAGATAACATCTGGAATACATTTTCTCACAATTACCAAGTATGTGGGTCATGACTTATGTCTTGGTCTCGCACAACCTGCATTTGTTGCCTGCCACTATTTACAGCATTCTGGTTAGCAGAAACTTAAAGGCAATGCATAATGAAGCACTCGCACTAATATGGAACTAGGAAGAAAGATTCAAATTCGTAAATATTAGGAGTAATATTAAGTAATATTATACGAATATGAAAAACTATTACCTAATAATCGTGTGGGGTGTAGATATGTTGTGATGCATTAATAAAGCCTAGAGAGAGGGAGAGAGTGGGAGAGAGAAACTAAGCGGTACATCGATAGATAGATAGATAGATAGATAGATAGATAGATACATACATACATACATACATACATACATGCACATATGCATAGATTATATGTGACTATACCTATTCTACATTTAAATTTTCCTGCATAACGATTGGATGCGTTTAGTCTTATCTATCCACCATGATGAAGGAGGCTCTGGATTTTATTGATGTTTGTTTGCTTTCATTACTGGCTGTGAAATTTTAAAGAACTACAACTATCAACATTAAGAAATAACTTCGAGCCATTCGAAAGAGGTCGCAAACTAGTAACACCTTCTCACCACGAATTCCTTAATATACATACATACACACACAGACATATATATATATATATAAATAAATATATATATATATATATATATATATATATATATATATATATATATATATATATATATATATATATATATATATATATATATATATATATATATATATATATATATATATATATATATACATACATATATATATATATATATATATATATATATATATATATATATATATATATATATATATATATATATATATATATATATATATATATATATATATATATATATATATATATATATATATATATACATAGATACATATATATATATATATATATATATATATATATATATATATATATATATATATATATATATATATATATATATATATACACACACATACATACATACATACATAATATATCTATGTCTCTATCTGTCTATCTATGTGTGTGTGTATATATATATTGTATATTTAAACCCTTTATCTGTTTACTTGAATTAGTGTTTGTATAAATATCCATATGAATATTTCACCATACGCATGAATGTGGCTTAATGTCCTGTTCTTCACCAATCAATACATCTATAGCATTTGATTGTAGTTATGTAACATTCCTTTTATGATCCTTGAATGTGTTTATATTTTGTTGTCTCGTCTAATCTGTGTAATATTGCTGGTGTGTCTGTACGTCTGATTTGAATTAAATTTGAATATGATTAATGTTTCTTGTGCGTGTGTAATATATGCAAAGAACTAGTGATTGGTTTGCAGGAATGTAAGCGTCTCTAAGCGGGAGTTTATGGTTAAACTTGTATTCTTTATTGCATAGAGAATATTTAGGGATAAATTTGTATACATCGGATTAAAGTTGTATATATTCTATATATTTTATACATAAATTTGTATTATATTTTGTTGATGAGTTTATTCTATTATCTCTGAGGTGTGACTATATTTTATACTATTTAATTTTCATCGATATGAAATCTAATGTGAAGTGTTAATGCAACCCACATTTTTTAGTTAAATCTAAGAGAATTCCACTCTCGTGTACTGCGTGAGTTCGAACATCTCTTCCATCATTAATTATATATTCATCACTTCTTCCAGCTTATTTTAGCTGATAGTCGCTGGCCAATTTTTATTGTTATTTCTACAAATTTCTTGCAGAATTTTTACGATTCAGATTGTAAACCTCATTCTAGCTGCCTCTGAAAATATCTCCCAACGACTATCTAATTACTAGGTTAAATTCCATCTGAAATTTTCCTTCACCCGTTCTAAAGTTACTAGTGCCTAGGAACTTATTAAATGAAAATGACATGCTAATCAGTGGTCATAGTTAAGTTTTGAATAGTGCATCGAAAATTTATCCCAGTTCACGCTGCGTAAATTTCACGGATGAAGTTGATTACTTAAAATCAGTAGGCCATCATGTCTCTAACACCTTGATATATGTAAGTATGTGCTCCTCTTGAATATGTACCCTGTTTTTCTCCACTTGCGTTTTGGAATATTGATCTCTTTCATATTCGGTGCCATCTCAACGAAATCTGTTCGCTTTTTCACGGAAATGTAGTACTGCGATTCACAATGATGTATTGTTCTAAAGGTAATATCGATATTTCTCTACTTATTTTGGATGCAATTTCTGCTGTTTACTAGGCGGATACTTAGAAACATTGTTCATGTAATAAATCTTAAATGTAACATGTAGTCATTAAGAATTTATTTGCGAGATGGAAACGTCGAAATTTTCTGCTTATAATAAATGTTAAATGCATCATATTTTAATTATTCATGAATATGCAACCTATTTAACATGGGTAGACGAAAATCATTTGTAATATTGATAATGATAATACATAACTCAATCCCCAATCCCAAAACATCACAACCCTTCTAAAGATGCGTTAAAGAACCCATTAAAGTGGATGTAAGATGAATTGCCACTAAACTAAATATAGCGTATAATATTCACCAAAGTATTATGGGTGTCGATTAAACTATGATCAACACTTTTATACATGAATGGGTACTCAGAAAACTATTTGGCAAGGTGATCATTACTGGATTACAAAGCTTGGGTGTTAACTTTCTTTTACTTTACCTCTCCATAAGAGTTCTTGAGATTTCGTATACGAAACACCGAGTCCAGGCTCAACAATAGCATTAAAAAATATTTCCTTTTTAATAAGGCCAAGTGTTGAGAGTACTCTCTGTGCATTGTTGTGAAGATGACTTCAATGGAAATATCCACTTCATTCCTAATATCAATGAATTTGAACATCGCATTTTATTCTCCAATTGAGTCCATGCCAATTATAAGGGCAATACTCAGACCTGAACGTGTTTGCTGCTTTCAGTCTCCCTTTTCAAAACTGGCCCCCTCCCTAAAAAATGTGGGCCTTGTACTATGAGTATAAAAGGATATATTTTATTTCAATATGTCTATACATCGTTTGTGTATCTTGTGACAAAGATATTTTTCATATGTATTATGTTTTTGCTTGCTTTTTGTTGGTATTTGTGATTTTAGAATGTTTCCTTTTCAATATGTTGCTGAAGTAAAATTATTTTATTGTGGTAGGTACAAAGTTTCTAAGAAAACAATAAAATATTAAATGAGTAAGCATAACCATGCTTGATGTAATATGAATGAAAGAAAATGGTTTCATCAATTTTGGTAACAGTGAAATATCTAAACGTACCTTTCAATCAAGAGCAACAAGAAAGGAAGCTTTGTAGCAAGACCGAAATAATATTTGTTCAAACATGGGTTCAACGGTTTTCTTTAATGATGCAGCAACTATGATCAATAACATGTTGGTATTCAGTAAAACAAAAGAGATTTATGTGTTACCCGTAGGTAAAGATCAACAGATAGAAAATAAACTATTTACTCGATTAAAAGAGGTATTGCAGTGGGGTTGAATACTGCAGAAAGCTAGGTTTAGAATGCAAAGTGGAGTAACAGATATACAGTTCAACTGTGAGGGTTGCAGAAAAATTGCCAGAATTCCCCCTGCCCGCCAGCTGGTAAGCTGGCGCTTCTAAAACAAGTCCAATTCAGGTTAGATTTTCTGCTTAATTTCAGAGTTAAAAAATAAGATGTTCCTCATGTAACTCGCAATTGTCGTCACTAATGTAGTAGGAGATACACATAACTATTCGATTACCGGCAGCTCCATCCACACCAATCTCCACTTCTTGTGATATATAGTAGAGCCTGTCGTGAATAGATCCTTGTTTTTTAGCGGGTACTGGTCAATTTCAGACAATCCAAAGCTTCCAACAGAGTCCACCATTGCTACCGCAGACTATACTAAGAGTAGTCAATTCGGGATTCAAGCTCAGCAGTTGATTGCTAAAACGTACATCAGCATCAGTTCGGTGATCGAATTAAACGATCGAATACAGATACCATATGGTATCGAACCCTTGGTTGAGAAAGGTTGCTCATATTCTTCATCTTGCTGTAGATATGAGAAACTATGAAACCCATTTCACCGCCGGTTTACCGCGTCTGCATACATAGACGATGCCACTGTCATGGTGCCACACACTTCGAATATAGAGGTAGTTCAAAGGACGTTTGAAGAGTACCAAAATACGTCTGTGGCCTCGCAATTTGGTACATGGAGAAGTAAATGCATGTGAGCCATCAACAATTTGTGATGCGGTGGTGAGCTTCCCATTAAAGTAATTATAATATGGTTCTGACCTTATCAACTAATAGATGAATTAGGGAAAGTTTTTAAGTTAAGTAGAAAGTTTCACCCAGAAGTGTCGAGATATGATAGATTTGTCCCTGGAATGTCGGCTACATGTGGCTAATATCTACATCATTTTGATCATGAGCTAATGCCTAAACGTCGCAACTCGTTCTAAAGAACATTTGGCTTGTCTAGAGCGGTTGTTTGCTTTTCTCTAAGTATCTACTGGGCAGGAAATTTGTCTGCTTCCAACACCTACACGCTTGTGTTCTCGGAATGCTATCGTTGAACATGAGCAGGTACGCGCTGATGCACATGCACATGTAGAAATGTGTGGCTCTCTGCGATGGAGATAGAAAGGAAAATGTGTATCGTCCTCTATAAGTTGGAGGTTAGTGGCCAATACAAGAATTATCAGTATTGTTGTCTTCTTCGTCATCATCGTCGTCGTCATCATCATCACCATCGCGATCGTCGTCGTCGTCGTCGTCGTCATCACCACCGCCACCGCCGCCCCCCCCCCCCCCCACCACCACCACTACCGCCCCCACCACTACCACTACCACCACTACCACCACCACTACCACCACCACCACCACCACCACCACAATCATCATCATCATCATCATCATCATCATCATCATCATCATCATCATCACAATTCTTAATGCCAATTTATATATTTCATTATTGTTCTACTGCTGTTTTTTTTATTATTAGTTTTGTCATCCTTGTCGTTGTGCAGCAAGTCTCAAAATTAAGTCGACTTGTATATTATTAAGTCTACAACAATTCTTACATGTTTCGTTCGGGTAACGTTATGAAGAACAGTGTGATTATATAAGTAAATACACAATGAAACATATTACTTTCGTATTGCATATGACACAACCCGACTGAAGTATTACAACATATATTTTAGACATCAAATATATTCTCTGATTCTGAGTCTATAATTAGTTTCTTTAATCTGAGACAGCATAAACGGATAAATTACATACACAGACTAGATTCATAAGTTTATGATTCACTGTCAGTTGAGTACGTATTTTTATTACCATATTTAAATTTGCACATTTGTAAAATAATACTTTTCCGTCAAGCTTCCATAATTTAGCAAAATGTAGGCGTCTATGTTTAATTGTGAGTGTAAAATATGAAAAGTTTTTAAACGTTCATACTATGAACCACACACTAAGAGTTTCCGCGTGGTGCAGGAGTGCACCATTCCTAAAACAAATATTCCAAATATCATTGTTTTTCTGTCTGTAAACATAAATACAATACACAGTCACACATATATAAGAATCTGGCACAAAATTGTATTTTAATGCAGCCTCATAAAAGGGTATGCGTGGAGGTGTATTAACATGTTTGTATCCTAACCGCATTGATTTAGATTCCTTCTTCATACGTGAGATGCGATTGAAGCCTTGTTAGTGGATTTGGTACACGGATACTGAATGAAACCCATTGCATAAGCATCTTTTTATATGTGTGTTTATGTACGTGTGCCTTTGTGTTGTTCCACTCTACTACTTGACAACCGGTGTTACATTTTTACGTCACCGTTACTTTAGGTTCGGCAACAAAAGGGTGATAACATAAGTGCAAAGCTTAAAACGCAAGTACTCCATTTGTCGTCCAATCCTGTCCTGTAATTGAAATAATACAAACGATGATAAAAGACAAATGATATGCAATCAAACTGTTTCTTGAATTTTTAATTTGAAAAAAAATATGAAGTCGATCGTAAGTTTCCGAACAACTGTGTTCCAAAAAAACTGTTTTGGATAAAAAAACTGTTTTGGATAAAACTGCCGACTTTTAAATCCGATCGTCAGTTCTTTTCACTATTTCATCAGGAGACAGACAGTAAGACAGGGAGGAAGGGAGAGGGAGAGAGAGAGAGTGAGTGAGAGAGCAATTAGGACCCAGAGTAATTCTTATTCTTTCAAAAATAGTTTTAAAACACTTATCTGCGTATGAGAGTAAAAGGCTTTTGTTTTTTAATTGGAACAAAAAAGTTGTTATTTAAAATGTTCACATTCATTCCTTTTATACCGATGTATGAATGTCATTAGTGTTTACACAGCTATTGGATATCATGTTGAATATAATCTTAGATATGTCATCTTAAAAAGCTATCAAGAATCATGACAGAATTTCCACAATATAGCACAAGCATGCCTCCTTTAAGTAGTTTATAGTATTTGTATATTTTGTGTTTGGGACATTTAAGTTCTTATTACATTTGATATTGCCTTCAAATTTCTTACCGCATAAATATCTATGATTTTGTGATGGCATGAATACGTATGTGTCTATGTATATATATATATATATATATATATATATATATATATATATATATATATATATATATATATATATATATATATATATATATATATAAATATATATATATATATATATGTATGTATAGGGGTTGGACAAAAATTTCAAACAAATTTATTTCAATAAGGGGTAGGACAGGCATTGGCAGTAATTACACCTTGAATTCTACGAGGTGTAGACTCGTACAAAGTTTGAATTGTTTCCAAAGGAATTTTTGTCCATTCTTCAGCTAAAACATTCTCCAGTTCTTGTAGTGACGATGGTGGAGGATATCGATGTCTTACTTCTTTTTTCTAAAATTAATTATTCGTGTCCCTTAAGTAGAATGTCATCAAAAAGAGCATTGTTTATAGAGCTATCGGCAAGCTATAAGCATTACGTTGAAGAATGTTGGCTGTTGTCGCACAAAAAAGCAACGTTCTGATGAGTTTAAACCAGACGCAGCGCCAATGATATTCGCGAACTCATATACACACAATGTATGTATTCATTTAAATATAGGTATATTACCAGCATGCCTATATTTATATGTTTAATAGCGTCTAATAATGCAAATGTATATAATTTATGTCATTGTGCACGTAGATTTAAATTCTAAGCCAGCAAATCAATTATACTAGAAGCCTTTACAACACAAAGTTTTTTTCTTGATACTTTAAATATATATGAGGATTGGGAATACAAGTATTATTGATAATATTTTCGCTATTCTGTAGAGCAAATATAAAATATAAATGTATTTCAATACTTAATTACGAGCATGGAATGAAAAAAAATCATATATTTGGTTACTGTAAACATTGTAAACGGCGAGCCATCGTAAATAAGGAACAATAGAAAATCGATTGATTGATAATATACAGGTATGACAGTATATTAAATATTGTGAGAAGTATATCGATGTGTTATTTGTTGACAAACACATAATTGATACGGGCTCGAAAAGAAGTAACATTTTCTGTAATTTAATGCATACACAGTATATCTCAGCAAGAAAAATGTATGCACACATATGTATATATATATATGTGTGTGTGTGTGTGTGTGTGTGTGTGTGTGTATAAGTATGCGTATATATATATATATATATATATATATATATATATATATGCGAGAATATGTCTGTGTGCTTGTGTGTGTGCGTATGTTCCTCTGCACACACACACACACACACACACACACACACACACACACACACACACACACACACACATATATATATATATATATATATATATATATATATATATATACTCACAACCTTGTGTTCATTTCTAAAGTGGACATGCACACCTTTGTCGTTATTGCCTAGTCACGATAATTAGTTGCATAAAAACGGCTTAAATATGCATATTTATGTGAAATGTCTTTGAAATTGAACCATTATATCTGACAACAACTTATATACCTTTACCTATGTACCTGCCAACCTTCACAGATACATTTCATGGATACATACATATACATATAGGCTTATATACACTTATATATAATACATGAATATATACATACACGCATACCTACAAGCATACGTACATATATGTAGACATAGATACATATGTTTCTCTGTCTACTGTAACATCATCGATATATTTTTTTTAAATCTTATCGTTGTTATATTGTTATTGACTTACAAATGTTAGGAAATTTAGTTTCATTGTGTCACGTTAGTTCCTAACAATGCAATGAATGCTAGCATACATACATACACATATACTTATGCGTGTGTTTGTATATATATATATATATATATATATATATATATATATATATATATATATATATATATATATATATATATATATATATATATATATATATATATATATATATATATATGTATGTATGCATGTATGTATGTATGTATAATACATTAATCTATTGTTGTGGTCAGATACGATATCTTGACTTCAGATATCATGTTGCGTCAGACAGAAAAATTAAATAACAATTGTGTCCTGTTGTCATAACATTTGTAAACCTATAGAAAATGTTTGCTATTATGGAGCTGATGTTCACAGAAAGGTAAGAGAATCTGAAAAGTGAAGTCACTGGTATACAATTTTTCAGTCCTTCGAGTCAGGTTGCTACTTCTAATTTCGTAGTTTTATTGTTCATTTATAATAGATTTTGGTTCGTACTGCAGCTTACGCTGTGGTTACAAAAAGTCTGTTAGTGTAACGTAGTTGATATATATCTGGAGTCGGAAAGGGCGATCCAAACACCAAATAGGTGTAGCTCTTTATTTGAAGCATGTAACTCGTCGGCTTTTGAGAATATGTGAAATTCAACCCACTGAATAAATATTGATAATGTTTCCCATGAGCCTTCGAAGATCAATTACTGGTGATAAAACATATGTATGACCGGACATGGAAAGAGCGGTCTACTGAAACGAAAGTACTAAACGTAATGTCGAATGCCATGATGAGATTAAACATCATAAGGACGACGAGATGAGTAGAGGAAAATGTACTTGACCGTAGGTGGCATGATTCCAACGAAAATCAGGGAGCAAAGGCCACTATAATAGTAGAGGAAACAAAATATCATTCACTGCAATTGTGGTTAAGTCGGTGTTTTGGGAAATCGGAATAGAATATTTCTACGACAGCAGTATCGTAACAGATATATAAGCACTTTCATCATGCAAATAGCAACAGAGATTTACGTATAGTGCACAAGTGAAGAATGCTTAGCTAACGATAGACACACTTTCAGAGAACTGCACATGTGCAGGCATACGTGAATGTCCGTTCGTGAGTGTGTTCAATGAATCATTTTAGTGTTTAATGATATTATAAAAAGAAACGTATTGTTTGAATGATTACCTGTTGGTGTCATGTTCGTGATATTGAATGAGGTTTAAGCTAACATCCTTTGCCTACGGCGTCTTTCTTCATCGAATGAATATGTTTGTTCAAACATATTTAATATATTGTAAATGATAATTATTCGCAGAATATGAAACCAAAAAAAAATTTAGTATCCGTTGTCGTAAATAATGTCTAGTTAGACGAAGCTGCAAATTAATAAATAATCAAATTAAGAAAAGATATAATTGAATTATGATGGGAAATTGCTGTTGAATAATGTGGTGTAAAATTGCCTACCATGAACATCTATCCCTGAAATAGAAGGTTATTATAGTTTATGGTAGTTTAGAAAGTGCATTTGGCGTCAGTGAAATACAGTTTTCTTTAAGCAATTACAGGAGTGAGATAGGATGTTTAATCATCACTATATTTCACTTAAGCAGTCATTGGTGCAAGCAATATTGAAGTTACTAACATACTGACACATTCATATAAACAAGAGCAATGATATATATATATATATATATATATATATATATATATATATATATATATATATATATATATAAAAGATAATAAGAGTGAAAAAACTACAGAAGGCTTGTGTTACTTGGTTAAAGTATATATTTAAATTATGTCAGAAAAATGTTAGAGAAATGTTAGAAAAATGTTATAAAATCTTTTTGGTATATAAACATTGTATTTTGAGAAATAACCGGTTTCGTGTTGTCTTTTCAAATTTCTCTACTTCATTGTGTCGTGTTCACTCCAGTCTGAGAAAGAAGAGTTCTAGATAGGGCGAGGTAATTAGGGATTTCTTCCGGTATAGGGGAGATAATCGAAATCTAGGAGGTGCTGGAATTTGATTAATTTACCATGGTTTTGTTCTATATTTTTTCCCCTTTTTTTTTTCCTCAGTGGGGTGATGAATTTCCTTATTTAAATGTGTTAGCAATGGTCGTTAAGTTTGGGTTTGTATTTTTGAATGAAAAAGGTTTCCTTATTTATTCTAATCTGTGTTGGTGTTTTAATGGCACATTGATAAAAAGGAAAGATTATAAATTGTGGTAGCATTTGTTTTGCGCATTTCTCAATATGATCACTAAAAGGTATCATTCGGTATTCTGGGTGTGTAATCTGCTGGCGGTGCAAAGTGCATCTACGTCTGAGCGATAATCCTGTGGACCCTATGTAGTTCTCGGGGCAGCCCGAGCATCTTATTACATAAATAAGATTTTCTGAGGCACAAGTAAAGTTAGATTTAACTTTGAATCTGTGTCCCTCTTTGAAGAGAAATTCTGAACCTTCTAGAATGTTTGGGCATGTTGCACAATTTCGTCGGCCACATCTGTTTACTTTTGCATCTGTTGTTTCGGAAAATAATTTTGCCTTTGTGAGGATCTTTTTCAGTGATTTTGGTTGTTTGTAGCTTTTGATGATTTTGTGTGTGTGTAAAATTTCCTTTAATTTGGGGTCCTTATGTAGCATTGGTGTGTTTTGGGTGATGATGGTGAAGGCTTCTTTGTTTCTGGGGTTGTATGCGGATATGTACGGCAGTATTTTCGGGGAATGTGTGTTGCTGTGTTTAACTTTTCTTACGTTTTCTATGTTAATTTGTGATGCACGTCTGATTCCATCCCCCATGAGTTGAACTGGGTAGTGTCTGTCAATTAGTGTGTTTTTGAGTTCTTGTAGTCTGTAGTCTCTAGTATTTTCTTCTGACACTATTGTGCATATCCTTCTTGCAAGGTTGAAGGGGATGTTTGCCTTGGTGTGTCTTGGGTGGCATGAATCAAATAGTAGATATTGTTTGGCGTCTGTGGTTTTGTAAAATATGTCCGTTTCTATTTTTGAACACGACACAATGAAGTAGAGAAATTTGAAAAGACAACACGAAACCGGTAATTTCTCAAAATACAATGTTTATATACCAAAAAGATTTTATAACATTTTTCTAACATTTCTCTAACATTTTTTCTGACATAATTTAAATATATACTTTAACCAAGTAACACAAGCCTTCTATAGTTTTTTCACTCTTATTATCTTTTATACATCCAACCACGTGCTTCCACATACCAACTTTCTCACACACACACACACACACACACACACACGCATATATATATATATATATATATATATATATATATATATATATATATATATATATATATATGCGTGTGTGTTAAATAAAATGAGACAACAAAACCAAGAGTGTTTGGAATTTTCAGGACATTTATAAAGAGAAAGTTAGTCTTATAGCTGTAATTAGGGATATCCCTTCATCAGACGATGTGAGATGGTTAAATAGAGGGAAATATTAGAGTTCAATATACTCTTTTACTTGTTTCAGTCTTTTGACTGTGGCCATGCTGGAGCACCGCCTTTTAGTCGAGCAAATCGACCCCAGGACTTATTCTTTAGAAGCCTAGTACTTATTCTATCGGTCTCTTTTGCCGAACCGCTAAGTTACGGGGACATAAATACACCAGCATCGGTTGTCAAGCGATGTTGGGGGGACAAACACACACATACAAACATACACACACACATACATATATATATACATATATACGACGGGCTTCTTTCAGTTTCCGTCTACCAAATCCACTCACAAGGCTTTGGTCGGCCCGAGGCTATAGTAGAAAACACTTGCCCAAGATGCCGCGCAGTGGGACTGAACCCGGGAGTTATTTTGGAGAAGGAAGAAAATAAAGACTTTGTAGACGTCATAGAAATGTTTCTGGTCCGTGTTATGTAAATTCCAATAGGAGTTCATATTTTGTCATTACAAATGGAAAGTGTAGAGACGTGGATTCCATGTTCTGTTCATTCAAACAGGTCTTGTGGTGTGAATGAAATGTTAATAATGGAGTGGTAGTATTAAATGGATAGAAAGGGGAGAAGGGATGTGTATGTTAAAATGAGGATAGATGTCAAAAGGAAAAGGTGAGAAAAGAAGAAGGAAAGAAAGAGGAAGAGAAAATGTAAACAAAAGAAAATGTGAAAAAGTGAGTGAAAGAAAGTGAGAAAAAGTGAAAAAAAGGAACGTTAGTTGGTGGTCAAGATATTATGAGGAGGGACGGGGGAGGAGTAAGAGAGGGGTAGGAAGAGATAAGGATGTAAGTAATAAATATCAGATACGATCAGCACAATATATGTGTATACAAGCCATTCATGTGAAATTAAAATCATGTCTATAAGCTAACACTAATCAAGCTCCTAAATATTCAATGAAACTGTTTTCAAGATACGATCGCAGCTCATATATAGATTAATAGATGTATATCTTTTACTTCTTTGCGGTCTGAGTTCAACTATCTTTGAGATGGATTTTTTCTTTCTGTCCTTTATTGTTAACTAAATAAGGTACGAGTTTAATTCTGAAATCAATCATGTTTCTCACGATTCTGACTGAAATGAATAGCACAGCTTTGGTACTTCATCTCATGCTGCTTTCTAATGAAAATCGTTTATGTCAAACATATCCATATAATACCGAGTGGCTTACTTCTAAATTTCTAGATACAAAATATGTAGTTCCACAGCTGAATTTCTCATTATGTTAAGGCTTTCTAAGGCGGCGAGCTGGCAGAATCGTTAGCACGCCGGGCAAAATGCTTAGCAGTCTTTCGTCTGTTGCTACGTTGTGAGTTCAAATTCCGCTGAGGTCGACTTTACCTTTCATTCTTTCAGGCTCGAGAAAATAATTAACATTTAAACACTGGGATCGATATCATCAACTAATCTTCTCTCCCAGAATAGCTGCACTTGTGGCAAAATTTCAAACCATTATGTAAAGGCTTTTTTTTCTATGTAGGTCTTCGTCTTTAATATATGTTGGATGGGTAGGAATGCCTACCTATATGCTACATATTAAATATAGATATTTACTGGTGTATAATTGTTTTTGTAAATTGTTTTGTTTTTAATACATCACAAAGTACTTGAAATAGGTAAATGTATATAATACGCGCCTATCTTTAGTTAGTTTTTTACTTACAGTTGAAAATATTTAACATAAAATATACAATTAATAAAGCACCAGAAAATTATGTACACACGGAAACGTGTTATTCAAGAGACCGTTTAAATATTACAAGAATCTATCTATCTATCTGCCTCTGTGGGTATATATACATACATATATATATATATATATATATATATATATATATATATATATATATATATATATATATATATATATATATATATATATATATATATATATATATATATATATATATATATATAAATCTCAATAAGAGATAGAGTAGTAATGTATGCTAAACAAACAGTATAGCGAATAGCCACATCAAAGTGGCAGGTGAATGTTACTACTAGTTTAACCCCAGGCGGATTATCTGCCAGCTGGTTTTCTGTGCAAACTCTGCACCTTTCATATACCATATATCGCTAGCAGGTAGAGCGAACCCCTACTATCTCCCAGCAGCTGACAGGATCACGGGACCGGCCAGTTTCGAGCTATTTGGCTCACATCAGCCGCGCACACTTGCGGAGTGGGGTTCACTCCTCCTGCTATCGATATATTGCATATAAAGGGTGTACAGCTTGCACCGAAAACAACCTAGTAGAGATTCCGCCTGGGGTTAAACTATATATATATATATATATATATATATATATATATATATGTATATATATATATATATACAGACAAAAGAACACACACATATATGTGAGAGTGTTTGTAAGTGTGTGATTGAGAAAGAGAGAGAGAGAGAGAGAGAGAGAGAGAGAGAGAGAGAGAGAGAGAGAGAGAGAGAGAGAGAGAGAGAGAGAGAGAGAGAGAGAGAGAGAAATGAAAAGTTGCTAAACTTCAGTTTACGCATTCCATTTCATTCTCGGCAGTCCATACATCAGAAGTAAATTGACATATCAATCTTTGACATAACATTTGTAACTTTACTGTATTTTGTTTTTGTCTTGCTTGTATTCAAGGGGCGAGTATGTATATTTAACTTCTTTAAATTCTTCGCATCACGTCAACACAATCGATCAATCAATGTACGCTCCCGGGCGTCATATTTCTTTTTTTGATCTTACACGTATGGTCGATTTTTATAACATAATCGTTACTACCAACCACTGTTGAAATATGTGAGTGTGTGATAATTTTTAACTCTTTAAGTAATGACGGATGAGTCTGCTTGTATTTTATGGTTTATTCAAGGCAACAAAGTTTTTCGGTGTTTCTCATTAAATTCGCTAATTTTTTTGTTCTTCTCTATGTTAATTTCGAAATCAAATAATTGAAAATTTATGACAAATTTCACGAAACTATGATGAATCACAGCAAACTAATGCACGTTAGTATTTTTAGATAGTTAACGATATTCAGTTACCCTCCTTCATTTAAAATTATGTTGTTAAAAATATGTATAATCTCGAGAACATAATGCCTCTAATCGAGCAGGATTACGGAATGCAAGCAGGTAGTTGCCCGAAAGTCTAGGTGCTAACATACGGTTTGTTATTGGAATGTGTCTTGCATATCTAGTCGTTCAGTATGCGATCGCCCATCTATCAATTACAAAAATGCAAACACAACAGGTACGCATACACGCATACACACACACACACACATGTAAACGCATATACACACGTAAACACATGCACGCACACGTAAACTCATAGACACACACATGCGTGTGGTTGTAACATTCTGTGAGTCATAACCTTCATAATTTCATTACAAATTGGCTAAGATTCAAATAATTTGTTATTGATCAAGATATGACTGTTGTATTGCGAATTTTATATTCTTGAGAGTCCAAACCAAGCTAACCTTTCACCTTGGATCTTCTAGCAATTCCCAACCACCTCTTCTCTATCACGCATACTGTGTATAGTGTTTCTATTTTAAAACTTTAGAGTGATACATTTGAGAGCGAGTTGGTCAGTATAAACATGTCAAATAATTGTGTGCTTAATAATTGCTGCGGGTTGCCTGCCATACTGTTTCCCATACACCCCTATTAATCTATACAACATCTTTGTGCTGAATAATGTTCTGAATGGTTTTATAAGTTAAACATTTTCTTTTAACCATGTCGTACCGTATTTCTGGTGTGTAGGACAAATGACCCACTGACAAAACTCCAAGGGACGAAATCCTCTCGGACAAAACTTTTAAATGAAAGAGCGAAAGAGAACAAAACACCCTCAATTATATTTTTGGCGGAGGTGTACCATAAACATCCCAAACTCTTTTCGGTTTATTTACTTATTTTTTTTACAGATTCTGACGTTTTCGGTAAAAAAAGGAAAAAAAAAAATCAGCGTTTCAAAATTTAAACCTTCCTCCACCCTATTTTCTACTTTTCATAATTTTGCGAAAATTTTTTAGGCATTCCACGTAGAAATATACGGCGATTATAATATTCTGAAAAGTATCCACACCAATATTCTGGATGTTTTTGAAACTCATTCGCTCATTTGCGCATGCGTGGGTGATTTTCAAAATTCCAGTTAAACCTAGAAGGTCTCTCCACATGTTAGAAATAACGGTTAAATTTCTTGTTTTTTTTTTTTAATTACACGTAAACTAAAACGGAAATTGCGGTTGTAAAAAGACTTTTATTTTCCAAAATTCCAATATATGATAACATATTCAATCGAAAACGAATAAGTAGAATAAAATAAAAGAACATACATATTTTCTGAATTCTAACATAAAATGGAAAGTGTTTACTTCAAGGAATGAGTTTTACCAGTCAAAAACATACATTAATCGTCGTCGTCATCATCATCAACATCATCATCATCGTCGTCGTTGTCGTCGTCATTTACGTCAACACCTGCTCTTAGACCATGAAAGATCAAAAGGTCAACTTATCGTCATTAATCACTAAGTGCACAGAGATAAAACAAAAGATCTGAAATTTGTTTAACAATTGATAAAAAAAATATGTATTTGGCTTCGAATCCCAGCTTTAACTATTCCTTTCTACTCATGATCCGGAATTTTTTTTTTGGGGGGGGGGGGGGCAGTCGACTCGATCGACTCAGCACGCAACTCGAAAGACAAAAATTGACCTCGGTGGAATTTGAACTCAGAACGTAAAGACAGATGAAACACTGTTAGGTATTGCGCCCGGAGTGCTAACGTTTCTGCCAGTTTGCCGCCTTCGTGCTTCAGTTATTCTGTAGCTGGGAAAATCCTCAATGAATTTGTTTTTGCTGTTGTTTTTGTGAACAAATACAGTACATATTTTGTAGCGAATATTTAAAAGTGAATGTTTGCGACACACTCTAGGAGTTTACGAAATATGTTACAATTTTCATATCTCTTGCACCACATAAACACTCAAAATTAAAACAGAATAAATATAACCGAGTGAGTGTTAAGTGAACGAGTTTAAAATCATCAGGAATATTGGTGTGGATGTGTGCAGGGTGGTAGGGTTTGTTTGAAACTTTAGAAGAAAGTCTTTTTTAGAATCAAAATCTCCATATTAACGCAGAATCGCCAAACATTTTTCGAAAAAATATGAAAAATGAAAAATTTGACCGTTAGAATTAAAATTTTGAAACAGTAACTTTTTGTCAGAATCGAGATCTCCGTGTCACCGAGAAGGTCGGAATCTGTAAAAATGCTGCCAATTCTATCAATTTGTTCGCATGAAATCGTTACATTTGAGCCATATATGCAGTTATTTATTTCATTGCTAGGGAGCCCAAGCGGAAGGTAAAGTTACGCTTTGGGGACCAGATCTGTGAGGAATAAGATAACAAATAATAAAGAAACAAAATTTTCCTTTTTACTGTTAGGTGAATTTAGGAGGGTAACAGTGAGTCTTGATGGTCCAAGGACAGGATGTTCTGCAACTGCCACCACTGAGGAAAACATTTATCCTGTTCACCACATGGTGATAGATGACAGGCAATTAACTACAAATTAGACAGCCAATGCTATTAGCATATCTCGCAAGGGGTTTGAGAATATTCCTCATAATGAACTTTGCACAATGAAGGATTCTCCTCGGTGGTTCCTACATCTTGTGACACCTGATCAAAAGTACAGCAGACCGGGAAATCTGACACTGTTTGAGGCATGTCTAGCTGGTCATTTTGAATGGTCCATAAACCAGGATAGGTGTTATGGAGTCATCACTTTGGATAAAGAGACACTCCAAGCAGTGCAAACACCACTCCTCATTTGTTCCAAAGACTGTTATTGTCGTTTCATTTGTAGGGTAAGTGAGACCCTTAGTTCTGGGTGTTGCACAAAGCATTGCGTTTATAGGACCAAGCAATCAATGGAAAGTGCTATGCCAACTCGATGAGGTACTTCAGAAAGGCTCTCACAGGACAATGAAAGGCTATCACAGAAGACCTTGCTTTCAAAAACTGTTGTGCATGACTGTTGCTTTGTACCGATGATCATCCTCACTACTCTCTTGGTTTCGCCCCAACTGATTATCACTGTTCCCCAACATATAAAAAAAAAAAACTTGACTGGGAAGAAGAATCGCAGTGATGATGTTGTTATATCTACTGTTGATGACTTTTTGGCGAGCAGAATGAAAGCTTCTTCAGCAATTGATCCAAGCACTGCAACAACGACAGAATAAGCGTGTGGACGGCAATGAGGCTTATGCTGATAAGTAAAGCTCATTTGGTCACATTCATTGGACGTATCTTGATCAGCCGATGACCTTATACCTGACCTTCGTATGTTATGAAGTAGGGGGGCATTGGTGGAAGAAATAGAAATTGAAAACATGATACACAAGACGTATAAGAAATGTTCAAACTTAGAATCTACAGAATACACAGAATCACACACAATCACACATAGACACAAATAAACACGGCGCGCACACACACACGCACACACGCACATACACGCAAATATATGTAAATATTATATGTATACACACACTCATATATTGTTGTCAATGGTCATATTCAAAAGGTTTCAGTCATATTAAAGAAAATGATATTACAGTTCTATATTTAATATTATATTGATATTAGTTTTTCAATTAAAACTTAGTATGCCGACATCTGTCACAACACTGAACATTTGCGTAATGGTCCTGTCTAGATTTCTGAGTGGATAAGGAGCTATCTATGAAAAGATGTATTAGTTGCAAAAACCTCTTCATATAATATTACTGCACAGCTGGCGATTGCAAATCTGATTACGTTGTCATTTCAGAAATTTCGTTTGTTTTGTTTTAATTTATCAGTTTATACATTTTCAAAAGGATTCTCTTTACTTGTAGCAACAGGAGTTGTGTAGTTCTTGGTTAATATGCATCAGAATAGTTAAGACTGTGAAATTATATGAATGGCCTATAACTGTCAACGTGGTTTAGTGAGATATTTGATATTGGATATTTCCTAACTTTTGTATTGTGTTTCAAAAATCATCTATATATTGGAATTGCTTATACTTTCAACATATAAGTGGACAATTTTAGAGTAATTCATTATTACATATTATAGTGGAAATTATTGTAGTAAAAAGTACCCAAAACTGCATGAAGAATACATACAACAGAACAGAATGAGTTGCTAAAAAAGTGGAGGCCATCGGGTGAGTTTTGGCGAATTTCAGCAAACACGGAAGTTTTAAAGGATGGGGTATCCCGACGATCAACAACTAATGCGAGTAGTTTATTCCATGTTTCCGCATGGAAATATGTTTGTTAAATATATGGGAGCTGTGTTGTTGTTTTTGATTTTGAAAGACTGTCCACAAGTGTTAGACCTATGGAATTCAAAACGGTACCCAAGACTGGTGTTAGAGAAATGGTTGATAACCATGTGTGTGCCTACTAAATCATTTACCAGACGTCGGTACTTTATTGTGTTATACCCCAATGAAGTAAGTTTTTCACAGTATGATAGATGCCTGACGACGGGTATACGTCTTTGTCCTCCATTTTGAACAGTTTTCAGGAGACTGATATGCAGAGCAAGGTAAGTGCCTCAGACTGGTGATACAAATTTAAGTGTGGTCATACCATAGCCATACATCAGTGGAAAACGGCTGATACATGTCTTACTGAGTGACGTTAAGGCACCTTGTGGCTTCTTGACAATTTTAGATGTGCAGTTTGTCAAACGTAACTCACTGCTGAAAGTAATGCCCAGGTCGCGTTGACAAGGAAACGTCACAAGACTGGTGTTTTTTTGCGGAATATGTAAAACCTGAATTTTCCTCCGAAAATGCATGGACACACACTTGTCCACAGTCAGTTTGAGTTACCAGCCAGTAATAAATTGCTACATTTGTGTCCAGGCGAGATTACATGAAAGATATATAGCGTATATGATCCGCTCTTTTTATCTCAAGATACAGCTTGATGTCAGCATAGTAACATTCTTCAAGTTGGCATCTATGCCTGTATCTGCAACAAATGCCAGGTGTCCAAGAACAGACACCTGTGGTACACCAGATAACATCTCATAGGGTGACAAATGCTGTCCTAGAAGTGTAACTACATAATTCCGATTGTAAATAGAGGTCTTCAATCAGTTATAAAGATTGTCTTTCACACCTGTTGAAGAGAGTTTTCTCATAAATCGCTTGTGTAACCCAGAATTGAAGGCCTTCGGAAAGTCAAAAAAATAGCATACTCTCAAGAGAAACCATCAGTAATCCGAGTGATATCTTCAAGAAACTGTTTACCTGGATGCAACTCTGAGGATGTCAAACGGCTTTGTGTCTTGATAGTGTTGGGGGTAAAAACAACTACAATTAGAAGTGTTGTACCACTTGCTGTGATTGGTTGAAATGATCGCAAGGGATTCCCGAAATGTTTGAGCGAACATACACCATCACACCACCCTCATGACACTTAATGCCGTCTTAGCGTAACAAGTTGTAGCTAGCAATGCTGAAAACACCATCACAGAGTATAGAGTGTGCCCATGTTTCTGTGAGTATAATAATTTGGACATAACAGCTGGAGCGGGGATATATCAAATTGTGAAGTTTGAATAAAACTGTGACAGTTCCAGTAGTTCCAGATTTTTCTCTGACACAGGGCTCCATCAGTTTGGCGATGCATCTAGCAAGAAATGTTGCACCTCATACTGTGATTGTTTCAAATAATTGCAAGGAATTGCTGAAATGCTTGCGCAAACTTAGACCATTTGACCGCCTACATTATGCGGCCTTTGCGAAACAGGTTGTAACTAACCATGCTGAGTAAAGAATAAAGAGTAAAGAGTGTGCTCATGTTTTTGTGACTGTAATGAAACCATGGTCGATACATTTGATGTGAGATTCAAAAGGAGTAAAATTGGAGCATTTAAATAAAATAATTTACGATTTCTTATTTAAAATGTTATCGTAGAAGAAACATCAAACGTTATATAAAATCGAGATTTTATATTTTACGATATGTAAAATTTCTTACCAGAAACTTTTATCAGTATTAAAGTAAACTGGGTTACCACTCATAGGTTAACTACCTTCAATTTGTCATTGTGTCTCTAAATGTTTGGTTAAATTTAGACAATATTGTTAAACATTTATGAATACACAATGCACGGAATATGTATCAAATATATATTTTAGGAATAGAAAATAGTTCTTTCGATCTTTAATCATAACCTCTGGTCAATCTTTCTGAGTTTGACCGTTTATGCTAAATTTCTTCTTTCAATCGAGTATTGTTTACCAATTTCTTATCAGATGGTTTATTCAGTTTGTGAAAGCATTAACATCACTTAATGCATATTCACCATGTTAAACAGCACTGTATCTTTTTCTATTGTCGCCTTATATTTAACTTCTGCAGATAGATAGATTTATATATAGATATATATATGTGTTTGTGTGTGTGTGTGTGTGTGTGTGTGTTTGTGTGTGTGTGTGTGTGTGTGTGTGTGTGTGTGCATGTGTGTGTGTGTGTGTGTGTGTGTGTGTGTATTCATTTTCCATGCATATACCAGTCCTGGAACTCTTGCGAAGTGATGTCTTTTAACTCTTCGTCGTGTTTTTCTTCACCTTTCCCACATCTAAAAATTCCGTAGCACCAGCCTTCATCGCCGGTGATGACCTTGATAAAAAAAAGGTCTGGATCAACACGCATTCAGTTGTGACTTGTTTTGATCTTCCACGAGTAAACGAGGTACAAATTTTGTTACAGCTCTTTTCATTCGCAATTCCTTGCTCAAAATTCTTTGGTAAAAGCTCCAGGACATACCAATGATTTCAACATATTCGACTATTGCACGTTGACAGTCCTCCAAGATTAGTTCATGAATTTTCAGGATGATTTTAATCGATCGGGTGGCCAACTGTCACCCTAAACGAGATTGGTCTTCAAGTGACAAGTGACCATTCCTAAACGTGAAAGCCACTTGTAATCCTATGTTTTGCTCATGGCAGTGGCCGTGTTAGCTGTGTGAAGCATGACAACTGTTTCGGCTGCCGTTTTCCCTAGCAGAAAACAGAATTGCATGGAAGCACGAGGTTTCTTCGTTTCAGACATCGCAAAAATCGTCTAACCGGAGAGAAGCACTGCAAAACAATAACGCACTGCAAAACAGTATGACCCTACTAGACAACGCCGGTCGGCACAGTGATGCCTGAATGTCGTATCAAGTGGCTTCTAACAGCGAAAGCCTGAACTACAAGGGGTTTGTCCCACAAAGAGCGTTTCTTGTAACTGTTGGGTATCCCCTCGTAGGTATGCTCATATAACTACAGGAATGAATATACATTTTCAAGATAGAATGTGGAAAAATGAACTGAAGCTTGAAATAAGCAAGCAACTGAGACAAGGCGGCACACAGTGCACAGTTTGATTCCGACAGAGCATAAATTTTTGTATTTACGTGTCGTGTTAGAGAGAATCCATTGGAAAATACTCCAGAGCAAGATGTGGAAAATGCATGTTAAATTCCTGGTCTCCACAGGCTTTGTTACATACCTCCAGCAAATGATCGCATAAATCGTTCGTCAGAAAGCCAACCTTGTCGCCCAAGTTTCATAAGGATGATAACTTGCAGTTGATAGAGAGATAAAACGATTTTCCCAATATCTCAGTTCCGACATTATATTTATTTTATATTTTGACGAACTATGTAATTGCACATAATCCTTTACAGATCTAAATATGGTAGGAAGAGTTGGGTATTTATCGCTAAATGTGGTGGTACGAATGTTTTCAAAACAAAAAGTTCTATTAAAATTACCCAATATAGCAGCTCATGCTGTTAAAGCGGTGGCGAAATACGTCTACCATGCAGTAACCCAAGGTACCAATACCACAAGGCAGCCATTCAAAATACCTCACTTTTCCACTAATCTAAGCCACAGATTCGTACTCATATATCGATCATGAAACTCTAATCTCGACAGCAACTCTGACTTCGGCGGTAACGTAGAGCGCTCAGAGTTGGCACAAATACCGCTTGACATTCTATGTAGCCTTTTAAGGTCTCGTTGGACTAAACATTAATAACAATTGATATTATTAATTTGTGTAGCTAAAGCTGCACACAGACTGAATGTGTTTATGTCTTGTTACATTATGTGTAGTCATAAGCGTTGACTTAAATATAATATTTTATTATGCTGATCAATACAAAACCGAACACATGAAATGCTGGCATCAAAATACTCGACTC
>NC_142936.1:52944393-52966893 GCF_046866305.1 Octopus bimaculoides | reverse complement strand
GTGTCTTGCTTAAAGTTGGTTCACAGCATTCATCTACCTGATGTCAGCAACAATGTGGAGTTATATGCTACTAGATTAGTTATTAAGAATTCTTATCTGTCCATTGAGTTTAGAAATTATGAGAGAAAAAATGGAATTCGCAAGAATTTTATTCAGGACCATTACGATCGCTTTGAAAAAATCATTCGCCGATACCAGCCAGGTGAGATACTACACAAACAATTCTGATGCATCGTAGGTAAAGATGAGCCTCCTCATGTGATATTTCAAACCGTATCTCGTCTGTTATTTACTATTTTCCTTGTAAAAAAAAGTTTTTTGTATGTGTAGCGTATGATACTTCTCCAAATCTTGTTGGCAAATTTATTGAGAATGGAGTTCAACTCATCGGGCATAGATCGGGAATACAGAGAAACCGAAGTAAGAGAGAGACACACACATTCTCTCTCTATTTATCTATCTGTCTATCTCTCTATCTATCTACCTGCCTATCTTTGCATGTTCATAAACTCTCGCACACACGCGCGCCCGCGCGATCACACACATACATATTTGAATATAATTGCATTGTTGTCTTTGTTGAATTCAGAAACCAAAATATGCCGAATATGCTCCTTTGTCACTTCCATTATAGATTTGAAAAAAATAACTATTCAAATGGAAACTTGCAATAAGAATAAAACTTGTACGTTCCTGGAAGTACAGACTAATATGCATATTCTTTGGAAAAAAGATGATTTCTGAACATTATTCTCCTGCCTATATTCTTCTAACTACTTTTACTCTTTGTTCTTCTATTTTATTCCTTATAAACTGTAAATTTTCCCCATCTAGAATATTCATACCTTGTCTCATATGACGGAATACACAGTGCACGGATATGCTGACCAAACCCTTTTGGTTATCTCAGAAACAGATGAAATTCACCTTGCCATAATACAATTATTCTAAATGACTTGAAATACTCGTTCTGCCTTGGTTTCGATTTTTCCTCTAACATAATATATCCATGCTATTACAGAATTCTAATACGGATCATTAGATCCAGCCTTAGCTGTGATCTTGGAACCTAATGGTTGACTAACTATAGCATTTACCCAGCGTCAGTACTCTTTTAGATCACAAGTGAGCCAAACCCCTCATATTCTTCTCTCTCTCTCTCTCTCTCTCTCTCTCTCTCTCTCTCTCTCTCTCTCTCTCTCTCTGTCATTGCACATTTGCACAGCTGGCTAGTTTCCTTCCTGTCTCCCCAATGTAGTTCTCATTGCATTGTAGGCATGTAATGCAGCAGATGAGTTTCTGTTTTTGTTGTTGTAGTTTTGCAGTTCATGTTTGCATTCACTTTTCCTTCATTCCCATTCTTGAGACTTTTGGTTGTCCATTGCTCAATTAATTTGTATATATCACAACAGGATCTCCACAGTTAGTTACTTTCATCGTTTCTTTTTCAAATGTGAATCTCACTTTTGTTAGGAGTCTCTTGAGATTAGATGGTTGTCTTCGACTGTTGACAATTTTGGATCTTTTTGATTATTCGTTGCAAATTTGGTGACTGTTGTAGAATCAGGGGGTAACATCTGGTTGGGTGCAGGATGTTGTGGATTCTAGGATTTTGGGTGACTACGAACAAAGTATTTGTATGTCTAAGGTTCACAACTAATATGAGTGTTTCTCATATATATATATATGAACATGTAATTATATTAGTATATACACACATACTTATAAATATAAAAAAAATATACATATATAAACACATACACACGCATAAATACATATTCACACAGATATTGGAATCATTGAATGTATCATAACTATGGACTTATGAAGTATTCCTTCAAAATAATTCTCCAGAATCAATGACATATCTCGACAGCATAATGGTTCTCTTATTTCTTGTTTTATTTGTAATAATATATGTGTAGAACTGGAAGAGGGCTGAACTGTAGCCAAATTCATTCGAGTACTAGATCAATCTTCTCCAATCATTTTGCCATGAATTTTATGCCTCACCATGGCTTGAGGTACTACACTGTTACGATCCTCATCAAATATTTTCCGCTGTTTTCATTTCTATGATCTTATATTTTCTATGATTTTATATTTTTCAGCTATCATACACATAGATGTCACTAGTTTCAGAGATCCTAGGCAGATAGTAACACAAAAACGAAAATAATAGTAACGAGATAATGATGCTCAAACAATTACCGTTTCTACTAGCTAATATCTCGCGGATGTGAAAGTTTTAAGCATAACACCCACTCACAAGAATGTACGTTTGTAAAATTTAATGTAACCATTTTCTAGAAATCACCTTATACATTATGCAGTATTTTATCCCTGCTTAGATAGGTGAGCAATTACACAAATAGTTTTCTCAATTTTGTCTCTATCTCTTTTGTGCACTACCTAACATAATTTTCTATGTATGAAACAGGGAAACACAAAAATAAATCATATGATATTTGAGTGTATAAATCGTACGATTTATATATGTTCCATCTATAAATTTCTGCATTGTTCTCTCTATTTGTGAAGATTGTCAACAACTATCAATGCCTATAGTTGAGTAACAAAATTATATCTGCTTATATGAAGAAATGGATAATGAATCACGAAAACTGGAAAATGAAACGATGTAAAACTCTGAAACATATCCTAAAAAATATTTTCAAATACATTTTATGTAAAAAAAAAACTTATTGTATCCGAAGAATTTATTTATATGTCTCATATATATTTCTATTAAAAATTATATATATTAGCGACATATTTATAAATTATAAATAGGAAAATAGCGACAGAGTCAGCTGTTTCTTGAAGAAGATTGACTGTATTTTTTTTATAGAATAATATTAAAAACATCAATATAAAATAAACGACTATATATATATATATATATATATATATATATATATATATATATATATATATATATATATATGTATAGTGAAATACATACTTGAATGAAAACAGACACGCCTACAGGACACGCACACTCATATAGATCTATACACATATTGTACTATACAACTATATGAATACGTACATACATGCATTCCTATTTATATAACTATATATATAACGATACACAGACACACACACACACACACATATACACATGCACATATATACTCATGCATATACATATTTATATGCATATATATAAGTATATATATATATGTACGTCTATATATATATATATATATATATATATATATATATATATATATATATATATATACATGCATATAGAATATAAGTATATATATATGTATTTATGTTTATATTTATACATACTTACACACACACACATGCATATATATATATATATATATATATATATATATATATATATATACAGGTATATTTTCAGACTCACACACGTGCAGACACATCACCGCACGCATACCTTAGCACATAATACTCACAAGCACAAGCCCACACATTCACACACGCACATACACATTCAAACAGACATACCCCCCCCACACACACACAACCCATCTTCCTAAGAAGAATCTTTCATTGAAACATTGCTAATTATATACGTTTACAGTGAGTTATTTTGTTTCCGTACGGCGTCGACGATAAAATTTGCGTCGCTGAGAAACGTTCTTCCCTTGATTCGTAATATTTTTTTAATACTTTTATCGTGTAGATTCATAATCACGCATATGACGAAAAGCTTAACTTCTTTCATTTTCTATGTTTTTATACATTTCTTATTCACTAGAGAATATGGAAAATAATAAACTATTAGAAAAGATTTATGTAATATACACGTGTATGATGATACATAATATACGCGACGCAAATATTCTGCAGTTATTAAAATACTTCAACTACATTGTGCTATATTTTATCTTCTTCTAATAATTCATGTTTTCTTATCTAATTGTTGTCACCTATGTAGGACTAGCACAGCTAATGCTTTTCTATCATAATTCGATATGTATTCTTACATTTCTCTTAACACCAGTAATATATATTACAATCCTACATATAAGAAATAAATGTTCTTCCTTTATAATCATTGGAAGACAAAAAATTGAAACAATTTGAATAACCATCTCCAAATGATTACTCTTCCTCTTGTAATTTCAATGGGTTTATTCTCCTTCCAACATCCCAATTCAGATACATTTGCATTATTTCACCCTATGCCTCTGGTCACAGCAAATAGCAGCCATGTTAAAAACCTATATCTGATGCATTTTATCTCTAATATAGTCATTGTTTGTCTCTGGGACATCTTTCTATCTGTTATTGAGTTTTTTAATGCCAAGTACCTACAATTCATTAGGATTAGGTATGAAAAAGGAAATTTATTCGTTTTCGACTCCTGCTCTTGAAGTAAGTCTTAAACTACTCAAATGAGTGTTACCTGTCATATTCCAGGTAGTGACAGGAACATTATTTTTCTTGTGTTCATAGTCCTATAAACGTATAGGTCTTTTATAAATTGTTATCAGAATTGTTTATTTTGAGTGAAAGCATAAATGTGCTGTTTGTTGCAAGTAAACAAATGAGAAATTTGTTGAAATTAATAAAGCAGTTTGAGAAATCAGTAATTGGCGTAAGTTTACCTAATATTAGCAGATATTGGAATAAGTGGAAGTGTGGTCAACTGAACTCCGATTACTTGCTGTACAACTTTTCCATTTTTTATGCCGATATATCTTTTCATTCTTTCTCGATCTTCCCATTATACTTCTCATGTCTATTTCCTCCGCGTATCGTACCTATTATTCCACCAGAAGCCAGAATTCCCACACTTTCAGTTGTTGTTTCTTCATAACCGTGTCATTACTTACTCATATCAACTGATACATTTCTCAATATGTATAGCATGTAGTTTGTACAACTACATTTAGTTATATGACAAAATACTATATTGTGTATTTTATTTTATTTTAATGTTTCAATTTATATCATTTGTAACGTTATCTTTGTAACGTTATCTCAATGCAATAACAGCCAATATCAATGTTACTTGGTTAATTTCACTACGAACGCTTAGGCTGGTAGAGAGAGAGGTGGGAGTGAAGATAGAAATAGACGGAGTTAATATAGGAGGGAGTACTAGAAGTTACTGACTTTAGGGGTGTCGCGAAAGGCCTGCTTGAAGGCCCGATCTTCCGAGCTCTCTTACAGAGAAATTGAAGGACCGCTAAATGCATAACTCTGTGAGAGGAATATGTTGACTGAAATAACAATTAACTGATCCTCTTGTATTTTCTGTTACCCAAAGCCAGGACCTTTTCAGCACCCCCTCGTAAGAAATTAAGATCTACTAAGAAACACTGAAAATCACATGTCGTGCAAGGGTGTTTTAGAAGCGATAAAAGTTGCGTGGACCACACTCGCTTACAAACACATTCTTTCACATACACCCGACCTTCAAGCACAAACACACACGCAACAAGAGTTTCTAGATAAGTAGAAGGATAAAGTTGAGAAGGGCTGAGTAGGCATACATAAGGCAGCAGGAGGTTTACATAGACTGATGTAACTAGCTATCACTCAAAATTGTCTTGTATTTTTAAAAATATTTACTGGACTATACCTCAACTTTATTTCCCACCATCCATACATTGTAAAGAGAAGGATTGTTCAGTGCCTAAGACATCGAGCAAAGATTATAAGCAGCGATCGTGAGACACACCACGAAGAAATGATCATGCTCAATAACAATCTATTAAGCAACAACTACCCCAAAAAGATAGTGTCCACTCCAATTATGAAGTAAAGAGAGGATGAAACCAATAAATTGTCCTCAGTCTGTCTACGCTATGTGAAAGGCCTCACCGAAAAGATACAAAAGCTATGCGGCCCATATAACATCAGGACAGTTTTCAAGCGCAATACAACACTTCCCAAATTTCTCCTTCGAGTAAAACCACCAATAGAATAGAATATGACCAAAAACTGCGTGTATTCCATCCCATGCAGCTGTGGTATGTTATACAAAGGGGAACCATGTCTGCCCCTCCAAATAAAGGTAGAGGAACATCGCAAAGCTGTGACACGGGGAGATGTTGATAAATCGAGTATAGTTGATCATGTATGGAAAGATGGAGACCCCATCCACCTGTGGGATAAAGTTAAAATAATAGACAGAGAACACCGCTGGAAAACACGAAAACAAAAATAGGCAGCACATATACTTGGACACAACAACCTTCTTAGCAGACTGAGTTCAGATATGAGTAGCATATGTGAACCAGTATTAAGGATGGATAAGAAAATATTACATTTATAAGCCCTAAAATTCACCCTATCTCTGCCCGCGGGCATATGGCGTAGTGTTTAAGAGCGTGGGCTACTAATCTCAAGAATCCGATTTCGATTCTAGGTAGTAAGCTGAATAATAATAACATCGGAAACTACTTTAGGAATGAGAACCCAGGTTCGAAATTTTTCCAGGACACCTGATAAAGGCTGGAGGGTATATCAGCCGAAACTTTGTGTTACGAACAAACATGATGACATCAAATGTAAATAATATAAATACTTTTGATTCATGCTTTTCATGCAAGCAGAGTAAGTTATTTTGCATTATTCACAAGGCTGATCCCTAATTTAAGTATTAATAACAAACTACTTCAATTCAATATAAAGCTGCAATTCCTACAATAATAAGTATATTTCTAAACTTACTCGTCATATGAAAGGCAAGAGACAAATATGAATATAATTTTAAAGCATATCACATGTATCGTGATTTCAATTCTAATTTTATGTTCACATACATGTGTATCCATTTTGTATATGCCTTCATTCGCATCTCTACGTAGGGGTTAATAGACTCGTAATGGTAAACATGTTGAGGTTTTCGTATCGCTAGGCCCCAGGTTGGTTCTGCTGTGTGATATCTTGAGTAAGATTCATCTTCTATTGCTTTGCAGTGGCTATACATTGGGAATGAAACCTGATTCACATATATACGGCATTCAAGACACCAGGGTAGATCGTACCTGCTATTCAAAAGTACAGATTGTTGACCCACGTTTATCTTGGTTATTGTAAACTAGGCTATTGGTAAACGTATCTGTGGAATGGTCGTAATAAATTGTAATGATAATAACCATAACAAAATCAGTAATAATTTTGTTTCTAGGATTAATGTTGTTTACTACGAAACTCTTGCAGTCACTCATTGAAAATATAAATATAATGTTTGGTAATTAAGTGTCATCTTTCATTTTGTTTTTGCTTCTGATTAACCCCAGATTGGTTAATCCGAGAAATATCATGAACAAATCCAGCTATGAACAGCAGGTTTTATTTCGGTCATCGCATATCTATGGTCGTACTGTCCAATGCCACTCTCAGTTTCCAGAGAGTGGCATTAAGGTTTACGATAAGTATGCATTCCAAGTGCGACGATCCGCTAATGCATTTTTGGTGTATTTAGTACATGGAAATTATTGTGCAGGATCAAGTGTATATATATATATATATGATAAAAACAGGTTTCAAAGAAAAAAGACTACACGTGGTATAAATAGGGGAAAAGTAAAATGAAACAAAGAAAATGCACATTAGGCGTAGAGTTATGGCCTTTTAGTAAAAACTAGTATATATATATATATATATATATATATATATATATATATATATACAAATACAAATAAATGATTTGAGGTGGAATTAGGAAATATAAAAATCCTTATAATGAGACGATATAAAAAGTCATACCGGTTTCGTCATCGCTGTTCACTGACTTTGAATCAACACTGATTTCCAAACGGTATTCGGTCTAATAGTGCCTGAGTGAAAAGATTGCATACAAGGGGAGTAACCAGTTTTGAAATTTTTGCAATTAATATAGATATGATTAATAGAATATGAATGGTATATAGGATGTATGAGGATTAGTAGAATTATTGGTATCAGTAAAGTTAGTAGTGCTTTGTATTAGGTTGTGTGTTTATGTTAAGTTGTGATTGATATCAATAAATGAAAGTTGCCTCCCCCTTTAATCTTTGCTGCACTGATTTGTTCTGGGAAAAATGGAGAATTAGGAAGTTCGGTTTAAGGTCCCTAGCACATGTATTTATGTGCTCACTGGCGTGTATCTGTCTATACTGTGGGAAGCAGATTTGTTCCTTGTGAAGTGTTGTTCTTCGTCTGAGTGTTGGCCGAAACCTAAGTAGGTGATAACATAGATTAAGTTTACAGAGCCGCAAGTGAAATATGAATGTACCTTAAATTTTTCACCTTCCAAGAGGTTAGGACATGTACCACAGTTAAGCCGTCTCCATTTTCCCACTTTCGTCTCTGTTAATAAGTTTTTCAATGATTTCGGTTGCATTTTGCTTTTGATAATTTTGTGTGGGCCCAAAATTTGGTTCATTACTTTATCTCCAGTGAGAATGGGTAGATTTTGGATGATGATGTTTAATGTCCCATTGTTCCTTGGGTTATGTGTGGAGATGTATGGGAGTACTTTTTTTAATTTGGTATGGCATTTCGGTTAGCTTCCCTTAATGATTTTATGTCTATTTCCTCTGTACGTTTAATCCCATCATCTGTTACTATCTTTGTTGTGAAATATCTCTTGGTTAGCGTTGATTTAAATTCACGTCAGTTCGCTTGATTATAAGGTATATTAATTTTGGTATATG
This sequence comes from Octopus bimaculoides, assembly GCF_046866305.1. Lineage (NCBI taxonomy): Eukaryota > Metazoa > Mollusca > Cephalopoda > Octopoda > Octopodidae > Octopus > Octopus bimaculoides. The sequence goes on along the minus strand of NC_142936.1, from coordinate 52,958,257 downwards.
TGAGGGGCACGGGTTTAATAATAGGTATTGTTTTGAATCTGTGGGTTTATAAAAGATGTGAACTTGTACATCAATATATATATATATATATATATACACACATATATATAAATATATATATATATGTATATATATATATATATATATATATATGTGTGTGTGTGTGTGTGTGTGTGTGTGTGTGTGTGTGCGTGTGCGTGTGCGTGTGTGTATGCGTGCGTGTGCATGTATATATATATATATTAATGGTACTGGAGCGCATGGTACTGATAGTTCTCGCTTGGCAAACGAACGAGTCAGTTTCACTTGTTTTACTGATAGCTACATGTAATTCACTTGTTATATGTTAGAGGCGTTGACAAGGGTGTTTAGTATTATATATTCCGCTGTAGTACGTTTGGCAATAATAGGCAGTTCACTAATTATAATTTGGGGACTTGTAACTGCAGTGGTTATTATTAAATATAAATTGGCTTAAACTAATTATTCCATCATCACAAAGCAAAACTGTCCTTTATTATCAATTTCAGCATTATGAAATGAAACTATCTGGCGAATTCACCGCTACGGTGGTATCTAAAACCGTGCTTAATCATAAATCATGTCCTCCCTGTGACCTATCTAATATAGCCATGTCGTAGGTTGTACGCGATAACACTTTTAAAATTATATTTATCTTGCATGGAATAACTTTATTGTACCATTCAAAAATAGAATTGAATCAGTGGAAGAGTAGCTTTGAGCAATTTAAGTTTGCATAAGTATGACCAGGAAAAAATTGTTTTAATTACATCATTTATCCATACTTCTGTACATACGTAGTACTCAGAGATAATACACTAAAATGAGCGCACAGCATTGTTAAGGGAATTTGTTTGCAAGCTATTTGATTTCAGATTCAGTAATAGTGTGGAGCACCCCGGGCAATTATCTTCTCGACACCCGGGATTATCTATGTCATGTGACTAAATTTGTTACACGGAATTTGCATATTCATCTACATACATTCATATATACACACAGACACACACACACACACATGTATATACATCTGGCAGTCTGTGTGTGACTACTTGTCAGTCTATATGTTTAAATATCTATATGTGTGTATGACTGTATGGTACTATCTATCTATCTATCTATCTATCTATCTATCTATCTATCTATCAATATATATATATATATATATATATATATATATATATATATATATATATATATATATATATATATATATATATATATATATATATATATGTGTGTGTGTGTGTGTGTGTGTATGTGTGTGTGCATGTGCATATGTGTGAATAGGTGCATGTATACGTGTGTCTGTGTACTATTACTGCTTGACATGGTTGCAGTTTTCTTTACATAAACATTATGCATTGTTTCAATGGAATGAGGCTGATTGCATAATAACCAGAGTATACGTGTGTACCGCTGTTGATACATTCAGCTACACTACACTTTGCGTTGGCCATTCAGCATGACCATATTGAAGTACTTAAAAAATGCACAGGACTATACTAAGTGTACATAGATTTCTATAGTACTTTAGTTTACCATGTGAGTGCTTGTAATTGTGCTTGTCTTCTTTTCGGGCAGGAATTATAAATTAGCAATTGTGCGTATGTGGAAGCGTGTCTAATAGACTATTTGTGAATATTGGATTACTATTCTTGGCGAACTACTTCAATGAAACGAAGGGGTATCTGAAAGTAATCTAGTTAGAGTAGATGATTGATCCGAAAGTAATTAGCTTAATTCAATTACATAGGATTAAAGATGAGGACTTCACTGCAATTATGAGATGTGATTCACAATATAGTAATGCCGGGTTTCGAATGATATTCATACATTGGAACCTTGCTGTAAGTATGAAATCAGAGATAGATAGAAGTATGTGTAGTAGTCATAGTTATCAGACATCGTATAGTCGTATAATTTTTTCTACAACAAAGCTGCAAATTCTACGGGAGATAGACAGTCAATGACATCGACCCTAATTCCCAACGGGTACTTATTTTCTCGACCCCGAAAGCATACCAATTCGACCTGTGTAATGAAATTTCAGAACATGTAACCGCAAGAAATACAGGTCAGCAATTTGTGCAGCAAGGTAATTATTCTGTTCGCTCACCGTCTTGAATATAATAGCAACTAAGATTACATATTTCACATATCCTTTCGTTATAAATATCTCTGAGACCAAAGAAGAGAACAGACTTACGCCTATCAATGCGTTATCGGACAGCTAACCGATGTATTAAGTGTTCAGTTGCAGTCTCGTGGTTTGAATACCAATATACTTAAGTCAGTAACAAAATATCTCCTACTATAACACAGAAAGAATGTATAACGTAGAATGTTGACAGTAACAAGTGATGCTACAAAATTGTGAAATGCTTCACCAAGCATTGTTTAACGCGTTACCTATGTTATAAGAGAAAGCTATGAGCAATAAGAACTAGGATAAAGGACAAGAGTGGCAGCATATATCTTAGGTTGTGAACGCCTCCTTCCAATACTAACAATGAAGAAGCCTGTTATGGTTATCTGGTGTGAGGAATATAAGATAGTACATTTTGTTGAGTTCTATTTTCAACATAATGAACAAGATTGATGCAACTCATGTTAGGAAAGATGATACGAGTTGATTGTTGAAGACATTAAAGATAATGGTTTGAGTGCAGTGTACATCTCTGTAGAAGTTGGGTGTGGAGTTTATATTTTAAGTAGATTGAGGTTGGAGTTGCTGCCAATGAGAGAGAATTACCGTCAAGCAAACACCATCTTAGAGAAAAAAGATCTGTCAATATTTTAGAGAGTCAGGCAGTCGATATTGCTTAAAAGTGTCGATGAAACCTTATTAGCGAAATTATGTATAGCTTTGAACCATTATCTATTTGCTTAAATTACAACGGACCTGCATGACTTCAGAATTTGAATAGTATTGAGGATCCCAAGAAGATGGCCTTTATATCGAATACCTGTCTGTCGATGCAGCAGCTAGGGCACCACATCAACAAGTGAGGTGCGTGTGTTGCAAAACCATTGAGAGGAAAGCACTGAAACGGTGCACAGCCTCTTCTGATAACCATTGAACCCTACTTGCATCGTTTATTGTGAAGTTTCCCATTGTCAGTACTTGCACTAGCAAGATGCTTGCCAGTCACTAAGTACATTAGTATGTGTGACTTTGCATGCATATATGTCTCTGTGTCTGCGTTAAGCCAAAGAGTTGTGTCTGACAATGATCTCATGTCTAAATCGATAGTTTAAATGAGAGATTGGTGAATAACTTTTATCTTGTAACATTCCGTAATTGAATCACTCTATCATTTATAGAAAAATTTGTCTACAAGCCGTGTAATCGATTCAGGAAATGAACGTACCAAGTATAAAGGTGCTCATCAATCTAGCATCTAACATATTGATTTCAAAATGGACTCGAATTCATGTTGGACAAACGCATATATATAGAATGAGAGCAGTAATCGAGCATAGTTTTGTTAACTAGGAAAAATATTTTCCTCCGATTTATTGAAGATTACATATCTGCACTACACGAGGAGCCTATAATCAAAGAAAAGCAGCCGTCATTATCCCGTCGATATCTATCGTCTTCACAACATAGCTAGTCAAGAGAACTGAGCAGAATTTACAGAGGGTAGGACGTGATTATCCTGTAACTGTTCGTCTATTTCTATTAGGTGAAGCATCATCGAAATAGGTTAACATGTGCATAATTATTTTTTATGGAAATGGCCTCTCAATATTCGTTATATGTTGACATACGTTAAAGTGTCAGAATATTGTTGTGCTCAACGGAGGAGAAAATAACGTTATCGTGAAATAATTACATCGATGTTTGTATTTATAAATACAAAGGAGAATCGTGGGTTGCAGACGTTCTTAGGTATGCTTCAACATTGAGTCGTTTGAAACTCAGCATTAGATGTTCTAACTGCAATGGATCACCAGAGGAATAATTCGTTGCCCTTGATTACAAAGATCAAATACATAACATGAACACACACATACATGCATACATATATAATTCATGAATAAATGTTCATGATTTTTCGGGTAAAATTTTACGTAATTCAGGGGATATCGATAGTAAGTAACGGTAATTTGCTATGTGCATTTTCAACAGCTGACTGCAACAAGGACATTAACTTGATTATATGTGTGTATACATATATATATATATATATATATATATATATATATATATATATATATATATACATATATAGTTATATGAATATAACTATATATACAATATATATATATATATATATATATATATATATATATATATATATATATATATATATATATATATATATATATATATATATATATATATATATACATACATACATACATACATACATACATACATTCTTTATTTTCTGTCTTTCTATCGGTCTGCTTCCTATGCATTGTCAAACGGTTCCACCAAATCAAATCAAATTTTACAAGTTAGTAGTAATATACTACGCGTGTGTCAACATTTAATTTTTATTTTCATTGAGATTAAAATAACATAACATTTTATCTAAAAATAATCTTTCTGTAATGTACTATAGCAAAGGACATTTTATACCACGATGAGGACGTCACATTTTGTATATGAGTGTGAATGTGTGTGTGTGTGTGTGTTTGTGTTTGTTTGCATGTTAGCTACGTACGACATAGTAAAGGACATTTTCTACCACCATCAGCACTACATATTTTGTATATGAGTGTGTATGTGTCTATGAGGGTGTGCATGTGTGTCTACGTGTTCGTTACATAAATGTATGTCTGTGTGTTTGTCTTAGTATATGTATCTGAGCAGATGCTGTAATCATGCCATGTTGACTAAAACAATGCATTGTAGAATAGATATTACATTACAGACACCATGCACTATGTGTACCCAGCATTTCAGTAATAACTCTTTCAGTAAGCTCTAGTCTGATCGTACTCATTTTTTGTTGCATCATGGCAGGAGCTATTCAACAGGGGTCTGAAACTTAAGATAAATGTACCACAATCGAAGACTCAAACAATGAAATGTAGTGTAGAGTCATAAGCATAACTTTTTAGGTACTACTTATCATTTTGGTCACACTCTTGCCTCCTGATCACAAAATTAGAAATGCATTTACTATGCTGTCATTTAGCCTAATTAAATGTTAGTTAACAAGACTGATTTTAAAATAGCAATAGGTGCACGATATACAATACAAATCATATGATTGCTCGAAGGGACAATTATACTGTTTCTCTTGATAGATAGCTGGCGCTTCCATGGTGCTTCCATGGCTGTATATCACGTAATTCCTCCTGGCGAGAGTCAATAAGGCTTGAAAGACAACTGCTAACCCCTTTCTTCTCAGAAGTAATGTAGCTGAAAATATTCTGCTCAGTATCGAATAGAACAGATATCGTGTATGTGTTGTCTTCTCATGCCTCATAAAACGGGCCTTAAGTTAAATTTTCGTTTCTTAATATCGAATAGAACATGTCATATTCAGATAAAGCAACACACTTGTATCACCTCAAGAACACGGAAAAGCGGGGATTCTTAATTATTAACTCAATGCAGTAGAATATTTGTGCTTATAGCTGAAGCATACCATGTATACCAAATTCAACAAGTGACATTGGACAGGTTCTGGGTTGTATAAAGTTGTATAATTTCAATCATTTTAACTGAAAGGTAGAAGTAGAAAAAAACTTTAATTCTTAGTTAGATACTAAACGAAGGTTAATACACTACAGCGTATCTAGACAGCGCATAAGAACACACATACACTCACACACACATAATCAGATATATACATACATACATACATACATATATATATATATATATATATGTATATATATATATATATATATATATATATATATATATATATATATATATATATATATACATATACATATATATATATATAGGGTTTTAGTCGAACCAATTGCCCAGAGGCTTATTTCTTGAGCTTAGTACTTATTCTATCTATATTATTTACCGAACTGCCAAGTTACGTGCAGGTGAACGCACCAGCTACGGTTGCCAGTGGTGCCGGGAAGAATGAACACAGACACAAAGACACAAAGAAAGAGACACATAGACACAAGAAGCCCGTCGTATATATATATATATATATATATATATATATATATATATATATATATATATATATATATATATATATGCATGAATATATGATGGGTTTCTTTCAGTTCCCTCTGCCAAATCTACTCAGAAGACTTTGGTCAGCTCCAAACAATTATAGAAGACACTTCTTCAATGTGTCACGCATTGGGTATGAACCCAGAACCATGTGGTTTGGAAGGAAACTTTTTACCATACAACTACGCTTGCGCCTGTATATAAGACTAACGTCCCGTTAAAATATATCAATCTGTTATTGAAATATTATTTTTATTTAAAAATCTATCTACGACTTCTCATTTTACCAATCTGTTGATAATATAATGCACGTTGTGTATTACATGTGATAGTATATCATATTAATCTAAATACTTTAAGCTAAAATTTCTCCTTATAATAGTCAACATACAAATACCACTACCATCTCCTTACTCAAAATCAATAAGCTGATCACTATAGATACTTAGGTGAAGTCGAAATAATTGAAACAACAAATAACAATTAATTATAAGCAGCCTCTCAGTAAAAAGAAACTATTGCTTGTACAGTTTCAGAAATAAATCCACATCCAATTTTAAATAAACCCTGCTGATTGATTTATTATTGTCCACAATGATATCGTATTCAGAACCAAGGTGCTTTCAATAGATAAAATATGTCGTTCAGTGAAGAATTGGAATAGAACGTTACTAACAGGTTAGCGATATATTGGTGTCAGTATTTAGCGCAAAATCAGCAGTTCCGGGGGAGGAGTGAGTCAATTATATCAATTCCAGTGATCAATTGGTACTTATTTTATCCACCCCGAGGGTAACAGATGGACTCAGAACGGAATGTCAGAGCAAGTGCTGCTAATAATTTTGCCTGGCACAGTAACGACTCTACCAAATAACCGACCTACGTTAGTGACACATGAAACGGACAAACTTCAAAGTTAAGGTTTATATATGCAAAAAGGCTTAGCCATTTTTTAAAACGGTAGACAAAGTTTGTGTTATTAACACTGCATGCAAGGACAGTAAAAACGGGATCTTTCCTGTGGACAAATTTCCAGCATAGAATAATTTAATCCCACTTCTTTATCCCCGAATATATTGTACTGGACAACGTATCTGTAACTGCTTATACACCCAATACAATATTAATAAATTTATGTAGCTAATTACAAAGAACGTGTGTGGTTATGCAATCTGAGTAGTTTGCTTCTGAGTAGTACTTGGTTTATAAAGTGTCTTCATGAAATCCAAAAGCAGATGGATACTGCTCGAAAGATACCTGTGTTATCTCCACACACAGTTATATTTAGGGGCATCGTGCAAGCATATGTGCATTAGAAGTTTACGGGCTACAAATATATTGCATCGTCAAGTATAGCCTCTGAACGCATAGAACAGATATTGTATCGTCAAGAATATAAGAAATACGAAATATATATATATATATATATATACACTGAACAAAATAAATAGCAGAAGACAGCGACAGTTGGGGGAACAACAAATAAGGTACCACAACTTGAAACGAATAAATCGCTAATGCGTTAGCAATGTTCTGTTTCAATGCTAGTCTGAACGACATATTTTATATATAGATAACATCTTGGCTCTGAATACTATATCATTGTGGACAATGAGAAAACTAACAGCAAGACTTGTTTTAAGTTTCTGAAACTGTACAAAATTTCAGATCGAACTAATTGTTTGTTGCACCATGACAGAAGCTATTCAACTGGAGCCTGAAACTATTTAAAATACAAGTACCACTATCGAAGCCTCAGACAATGAAATGTAAAGTCATAAGCGTAAGTTTCAAGGTGCTACAGATCATTTTGGTTACACTTTTGATCACAAAATTAGAAATGCATTTACTATGCTGCCATTTACTTTCATTAGATTTTGAAGAACAAGATTGAATTTGTACGATATTTCAAACATTTCTAAAATTGTACAAAAGTAAAAACTAAAATGCAGAAAACAGATACAGGTGACGGCAAGACAAACAATGTGTATTAGTAAAGTGTATTAGCAAGGGAAGGACGCAGGTTGGGTGCCAGAAAAAGCTACAGACTAGAAAGTTACATTGGTTATGGGCGTATTTGAAGGAAAGGATAGTTGGTAGAGGAAAATAAGGCATGTGGACAGGTGAGACTGGATTCGGTGGAAAACCAGAAGTATGATGCGTTGGAGAAGTAGGTTGCTGAAGTAGTAGCTAAGTGGGAGAGAGAGGAGGGTAAAGTTGGTGTGAGTTCAAAGCGACAGAGAGAGAGAGAGCGGATGGTCGTTCAATAAATCGTGCAAAGGAGAAGGCGGTTTGGAGAATGGTGAAAAGGTATCTCCGTTGGGTGACCTAGCGGTACAGAGTCTCAAAGTCATGCTCCTCGTTAGAGAGCCAACGAAGACGGAGGAAAAGAGATTAAAGAATGCGCAGTTTGGTGTGAGCAGAGTGGGAGCACAAAGAAATTTCACATTAAGCTCTGAATCAAGTTCATGTCTAGCAACACTGATCGTGGTTGCGGTTAACATAAATCTTCATATCATTCAGAAAATCCAAAAGATACAATGCTAGATATAATGTAATTCAACAGATAAGAGAAGTGAGGTATTTCTTTCACTCTCTCACGGCTGTTTCATAGATTTGTTAGTCATATAATTGGTATTACATCAACACATGCGTGTGATCACGCATATGTACAGGAAACTCAGAAGTAAACTAATATAGTAATCTGCAGAACGGCAAAACATTTCATATACATTAGAATGTTGATGTAATATCAATTATATACCTATATTGAATATAAAGCAGCTGTAAATAAATGGAATAAATATCTATTATCTCAATTACTTCTCTCATCTAGTCTATTGATATGCACTCCCCACATATTCACATATAAATATGCACATATAAACCTGCATGCATGCATATACACACACACACATACACACACACAAGCACACACACACATATATACATGTATGTATATATATATATATATATATATATATATATATATATATATATATATATATATATATATATATATATATATACCTATATATATATATATATATATATATATATATACATATATATATATATATATATATATATATATATATATATATATATATATATATATATATATATATATATATATATATATATATATATATATATATATATACATATATATACATATATACATGCACGCAATGAGACAGACACACATACTTGAAAGTTAGGCTTCATTAACAAAAGATATCTATAAATAGATACTTAAAAAGAAGTGAAGAAAGATTCATCCAATAAATTGTAATGCGTTCAATGGTACAAACGCGGACGATGTAGCCCTATCATATAGATATTAAACATTGATGTAAATCTCTTCAGAAACTTCATATATTTCATTTGCTTACTGATGCCAAGAAGAAGTGTAAATTGTCTCTGATTTTTGAAGTACTTTTCTTCTAAATATTTTCTTTACAAATCAAATTTGTGTGTCTTAAAAGTTAATTTGTTTAATGTTCTGTCGCTATAGTACGTTCATTAGATATCATTTTATGCAAATCTATTTGCCTGCAATAGGAAGTGCAATTACAATAACTCTTTTGCACAAATATTTCACCGAAATACAAAAATTAAAAAGATGATGTTAAAAAAATTATTTATTACTTTATCACTAATTCGATTCTTCTATCTATTTCTGTTCTTGCCCTTACGGTATTTAGCATGCCTTACGACTCATTTTAAAAGAGACATTTCCGTGAAAAAACATTTCACAGAAAATTAGGCAGAAATAAAAAAAAACAATAACATGGTATTACTTTCAAAACTTGTAAACGCTTGGTTATATAAACGCAGAGGGCGTTCCAACGTCTCTGTTTTGTTATATTACAAAATCATTTCATATCGTGGCAAAATGTCTCATAGAATATAATTAAATTATTTTAAATTCAGAGTTTAAAATCTTATTGTTATTGTTTCTAACTGTCATTGATACTAATTAACATTTATTTTCTCCTCTCGAATTCCTATTCAAGGCTCAAATGCTTTGTTCCTTCCAGAAGTGTTTACCAATTTACTGCGCGTATTCCTTCGAAAATGTAATTAACTCTTCCAACTCTAAAACATTATCACTACGCTAAAATGCAGTGTGAAATACTACGAGAAGATATTTGTGTATTATGATTTTCAGATTGTTCCCGGGCGTAATTGAAGCTGTTTTATTATGTGTTCATATTCCTTTTCAGGTATTGGTTAACAAAACCGTGCAAGCTTTAACGAAAAAAAAAAAAAGAGAAATTGTTTGCACAGGCAATTAAAGCATATTCTATGGAGAGGAAACGAGGATTCATTCGTAAAGTAGTTCGACCGAAAACATCAACACTATCGTATTAAAATTATATTCAAAAGATTAATGATGTTAACTACCGGTATAAAATGACGAGTACATTGATATGGAGAATATTATTTGGAGAGTAAATTGTTTCTTGCAACAAAATGTGCCATGATATAGTACAGGTAATTATTTGACTAGGAATTCTGTTATTTACGGATAGTACTGTGCACAAGAATTTGATATTGCGTCTTATTACGATACAATAACGTCAGTAATAGCAACTCCAGCCTCAAAACTACAGAATATGTTTCAATAAAGTTCTTTCTTAGAGTAAACTAGTTTTCATCTCTGTTGTATAATATTGCAATTTATTTCCCCCTTGAGCATAATGCTTTTATGAGTATATATTTGGTAGACATGATAAGATATTGAATTATATCATATTAAATGAATGTTATTGGTTGAAAATTAATGTTTGGATTTTCTGTTAGAAAGAAAATAAATTTACATATATGTTCGATCAATATGCTGGGAAAGTTTAATATAAGTAAAACTGCACATTAATTTTGTGTTCACATATTTTGCCTACGCAGTGTTTGTTTGTTTGGCCATAGAAATTATTGTGATTGCACAAACCTGCAGGGAGACGTGCTTGTCGAGCTAAGATGCGTCAAAAATATATAACATTGGAGTGAATCTTTGTATTGGTGAGTCATTTCACCTTGTAGCTAAAGAAATTAAAGCTTTGTTCGAAAATGTCAATGGAAGTCATGTGTCTTTGTCGGTAACAAAAATTGCGTCGGTTATAGCGTACACAAATTTACAAAATAGCGACTGTCTTCTCTCTGCAAGTTCTTTATAGCTTCAGCACAATGAGGTGGTCTAAAGATTTTGAATATAAATCTCATATCGGAACACCATATTGTATATACATTAGATGGTCTCACAATGGGAGAATGAACAGGAAAATATATTTCCAAATCAATAGAGGGACTCTCCAAGTATGAAGTATTATTTATTAATTGTTGTGTATTACGGGCTGAATGAGTAAACCATGGCGTCAAGATGAATTTTACGAATAGCAGATCCTTAATGTATTATATTCTTTCTGTTTAAGTAACATTATTTGTGGGTAGCGACACTATTTTAATCGTTGTAACACAGAAATGCATTGAATTCAACAATTATCTCCCTAAATCACATTTGCTTCATTCAAACCCCTTGCAATTAGAAATACGGATGATGATACGTTTTCTTAACAAGCGCAGATTTTAATCTAGATATTGAAAATTGTATTCACATGGTCTTTTAATCCCAATTTGTATTAGTTTACTATCTTGGAACAGAATTTGCGTGTTCCATTAATACACATAACGAAACTCAATGCCGTATAATTATTTTCATTTGTAAACAATATCTAAATCAGACACGTTTTATTCTCTCTCTCTCTATCTCTCTCACTCTCTCTCTCCCCCTCTCTCTCTCCCCCCTCTCTCTCTTTCTCTCTCTCTCCCCCTCTCTCTCTCTCTCTCTCTCTCTCTCTCTCTCTCTATATATATATATATAAACCTTCAATAATGTAGCTCTTGTATATGTAAAATGTAAACCTTCAAATATAAAAGTCATGTATATATATGTATATATATGTATATATATATATACATAATTGTTATATTTGAAAGTTTAGATTTTTTTCAAGAATAACCGATTTGCATGGATTATTTTTCCACAATGTAAAAGCATACAACCGATATAGGTAATGATTAGAGACGATGAGAATATTGGATTAAAATTTTGACAGAAGACCAGCACTTTCTGGAGAGGAATAAATCGATTAAATCGACCCCAGCGCTCAACTGGTATCGCAGACATTTGAGGGAAATTTAATGTAACAACAATATGAAGAGTGTCATTAAAACATGTGCCATGATAACGAGTTTCAAACAAAGAATAATTTACTGTGAGTTCGGATGAAACGCTTTCCATGAAACATACCCGTTTCTGTTTCAATACTTACCAGTTCAACTGAAATATAAAGATAATCAGACTTTTCTATGAAGTATGTTGCTGATGATAATTTACGGTTGCCCATTTGGCCATGTTTAAATGATGAATTAAATATAATTAAAGACACAAACAATATCGAATCATAAAACAATTATGAGCGAAATATGCCAACGTCAATAATGTAGCTCTCGTATATGTAAAATAGAGGTACGTTATGGGAAGAACAAATGTCAAAACTGAAGATAATGATGCGGGCATAGAAAGTGGTGAAATAAAACTCGGTAATCTCACTTCATATAACAGGATCACAAAATTGAATACTATGTTGTGGAGCCCCCACGTTAATGTTCGCGTTTAACTAGCTACAAATGAAATGTTGTGGTATACATATATAAAAGAAACAGGAAGTAATGGGTACATGAATGAATCCAATGAAATATTATTGAATTTTCGGGTGGTAAAGAGACGATTCTAAGATGTCTAAATGAAAACCAAGGCAAATTTGAAATATGTATAAAAACTAATACGCATCAAAACTATATCTGCTTAATACATTTAATCCAAAGTTTCTCGGATCTACAATCAAAGGAAGTATTTTCAGATATAGAATGTCAGTCATGGGACATCAAAATACAGGAACAACTAATTAATGCAGATATATAGAAATATGAATAGCATCTACATAGCTCAAGATCTTCATACTGTAGATCTTCAGTGTCTTCATACAGTAGATACTTGATCATTCTCCAAAGATCTGTTAAAGTGCATAATTGGAGCCGCCTCCCTCATGTTGGATTTCGTAAGAACTACAGAAACAGGTTTTAAAGCATATAAGGAGAAACGTGATATCTTTCGCCAAAACACTCCGATACTGTTTTGTTACCTCCACGTTTTTTCGGGTTTTATAGATTTGGCTGATCACATACTCCCGCCAAGCAGCCAAAACAAATTCATTCGACTCCCCAACTATGTTTACCGTCAGTGCGTTCAATAAAACACCAATTTAACCAGAATTAATTTCTACTATTTCAAAGCTTTAAAACTATTTTCGTATGCACATTTCCTGCACGCTTTGACTTCCGAGACTTGAAGAAAACATCAATATATTCAAATCATCGACTTTGCACCATCTGAAATGAACTACAAATACTTGTTCCTGTACAAAATATCAATAATATGCGAGCGTATGTATGTTTATACACATGCGCGTGCGCACGTGTGAGTGTGTGAAGACATCACAATGAAAATTGGAGTATTATACATATTCAGACATCATTTATTGAATGCTTTTACCAACTTCCATTTCTCATGCATAATCCTGGTGTGGCGGTACGTTACGCTTCAGA
>NC_142936.1:52936893-52939393 GCF_046866305.1 Octopus bimaculoides | reverse complement strand
ACATGTCGTAGAAATATAATTTGCTAACTCGGTAATCAAGAAGGCGTTAATAATATTGTTTTCAAATATTATAATGCTAACATAGCAATATTTCCACGAGCTTAAAAATAATGCTATAAAAGAATGAATCCATTAACTGCATTCTTCATGTCCTAATATAAATAACGGTGTGATGATATTCAAGTAACCTTGCCTGATGTGTATAAGTAGAATAATGGAACGAAACAGTATTCTACCGGTTATATCAACTATCCAACCTACTATTTGAGAATAGCATTGTACCACAATATTTCAAACATTTCTGAAACTTCATAATTTCTATTTATATTTCTAAAGAAATCTAAAAACAACACGAAGGAAATGACTTCCATAGACAACTAGCTTGTATATCCATGGAATGCCGATACAGCTTTTCAAAATAAGTAGACAGATGTCTGTTTATAATTATTATCTACATTTTACGTACCCAGAAAAACTATAAATCAGAAGCTTAAATTTTTGTTTATCCTTTCTTTTCAAGCAATACTCGCATCTCTCATATCTTTTTGCAAAACAGAAATGCGAGCTTGCCAATGCCAATTATATTACAAAGCGTAAGTTGTTATGCTTAAAATATATTCCAGTTTAGTGACTTGAACTTAAAGTACATTTAATATTTTTATCATCAAAACTGTTTTGAATACATTTATAATATTCTACAACAAAGCAAACTCAAAACAATGAAAATAGACAGCGAAAACAATGAAATCGGCAGCAATTACACCAAAGACATTTACCATATCAACCAAGACATTCTATCGTTCCAACAACAATAACGGAAAAGGGTATAAAATCTCTTGTCATTTTCTCAGGCAGATCAAACAATTTAAGATGCACAATTTGAATTCCCGAAATATTAAAAATTTTACTCGGAGAAATGTAGTGGGTGATTTTTTTTTCAACGAAGTATTTCGATATAGGACCTGAAAATGTTCTATTAACAGAAAGGAATTGAATAGTTCATCCACAACTTTTTATAATTATTCAGACTGGCCTTACGCAGACATTCAGCTTACATATTCCAATAGACATATATGCAGCTAAGGGAAACTGAGCGAATGCCTGTCAGAGAGGTGTGGCGTTATATATGACGTAACTGTGAATCACTTAAACCGGATTAAGAGGACGGTTTTCAAGTATTACAGGTGAGTCTCATCTAAGAGAAATACTCGAGATTTCGCGATACTTTCCAGAAAAGTCATAGCGAAAGCAAAACTGGTGTAATTTATTGTTTACATGGAGAGTCTTGGGAAATGCATGTCATCCGACCTACTAAGGGGAAATGGCACGCGTGCATTTAGTTAATATGAAATTCCAAATTTGCACTAGTCGATGTCAGTTTTGTTGGAAACAAGGATAGCGATAGACTTTTTTCTACCTTACAATTGGGTGATCTGAAAAAAATATATTTCCTTTTTAGCTGTTACGTAGGTTAAATTTTGCAGTTGACTCTATCGATTGACTTCTAATGAATAGATTTATTGTATTGTACATTAAGACGAAATCATTTAATATAATAATTCAATTGGTATACATACATTCCAAGAAAATAATGTATTTTTTAAAAATATTTTGTTTAAATTGTCGTGATTTAAAATAATAACATCAACATTGTACAGTTTATAGCTTTAGGCACCAGTCGGCTTGGGTATGTAAATTGTTAGTAGACAGAAATCTCGCAATGAAAATTCAGTCTGCTGCTAATATATAATTCCGATACGATGCATACCTCCTTACCGTACTTCTATTCGTAGTTAGGGTGCATCTTGAATGTGTCTGAGCTGTTATTGTAGAATGGGTAACGTCCAATTTCCTGAATATTTTCTAATTATATCTGCTTGCTCTAATCTTGATTTAGAAATGTGTAGATGAAATGTAATTTATATCATATTCTTTGATTTTCAAAAAACTTGATAATATGCCCATGAAGTGAAATTTTGTGACTGATTTAGAATAATTGGAAAGCTGTACACAAGTTCCACGTACAATCTGTGTTCGTTACTATGCCTGCGTTTCATATGCAATTTACTGTTCAAATTGTGTATTGTATGATCCGTATTTGAGAATTTTATTGAAGATATTTGCCAGATATTAATGTTAAGACGTGAGTCAGCTTGTGTTGAATGTTCACATTAGAATTAATTAGTATTTATCATGAAAGGTCAATATTAATCCTTTCTGTATGAGTATTATTGAATAGTATATACCGCTACAAAATCACGTTTGCAGAAATTAATATTACCAGTGATATATTCTTGAATATAATCAGTAATAGTATAGATTGGCTTAACACTGTTCATCATACGTAGCAATAATAATTGGCTACAGTGATCCATCCACCAACCAGCTGGTTGTAGCAAAGATATAGTTTTAAATTATGTCTATGATACGTTACATACCGTCCGCGCATGTTGCTTCTTCCTTTCATACTCTTCCTCTTTCGATCCCACGCATCTGATTA
>NC_142936.1:52916893-52934393 GCF_046866305.1 Octopus bimaculoides | reverse complement strand
AATTATTATTATTATTATTGTTCAGTAGTTTTATTTTTATAACGTGCTTTCACTTCACTACCTAGCGCAGCTCTGTGCGCCTTGGGTATGTGCTGTGGTTTGCTGTGGTGCTCTTATGTTTACTGTATTGAAAGTGTTTTGCGTAGAATGTGTGCAGTACCCAGTAGGTCAATTTTCTGTATGTTATATATATTTGTAAGTCCTGGTGTTTTTGTTATGTATTTGTCTGAATATTTTTTTATTATACCTAAGGCACCTACTATGATAGGAATTGTTTCTGTTTTTACATTCCACATTCGAGTTATCTCTATTTCCAGGTCTTTGTATTTTGAAAGTTTTTCCATTTCTTTTAGAGAAACGTTGTCATCTGCTTGTATTGATACGATACATCAATTAGAAAGCATTTGTTTTCTTCATGGTCTTTGACAACTATATCTGGTCTATTTGCCTTAATTTCTCTATCTGTGTGTATTGGCATATTCCAGAGTATGGTTGCTTTCTCGTTTTTTGTGACCTTTTCTGGCGTGTGTTTATACCATCTTTTTTCTGTTTTTATTCCATAGTGCTGACATAGCTTCCAGTGTATATAGGTCCCAGGTCTGTCGTGTCTGTGAATATATTCCTTCTTAGCCAGGACTGGGCAGCCAGAGATAATATGATTTATTGTTTCTTGTCGATCTACACATATTATACAGTTACTTGTTATATTTTTTTTCATTATGTGTTTTTGGTAATTTCTGGTGGGGAGGCTCTGGTCTTGTGCAGCAATTAAAAATCCTTCAGTCTCTGCTTTGAGTCCTGAGCTTCTCAGCCATTGCTGGTATTTTTCTCTGTCTATTTCTTTCGCATTTAGTTTAGCCCAGTATTTACCAGGTAGGGGCTTTTCTTGCCATCGTTTTATCATGGTCCGTTGCTGTTCTAGTTTTAGTTTGGATTTCATTTGTTTTATAGTTTTTGTTGTTTCTTCTTCTTCTTCTTCTTCTTCTTCTTCTTCTTCTTCTTCTTCTTCTTCTTCTTCTTCTTCTTCTTCTTCTTCTTCTTCTTCTTCTTCTTCTTCTTCTTCTTCGTATTTGTTAGGTAGATTGATTTCTTGTTTGTATTTGTCAGCTTCCTTAAATACTGAAAACAGTTTTTTGTTTTGCTCGTGTTTTGTGGCTATTTGTATTAGTTTCCCTTGCTTCTGGAGTAGGTATTTTTGCAGTCCTATGGTGGTTATTTTATAATAGTTTCCTAGCTGTATAAGACCCCTGCCAACTTCTGTGCGTTGTATATATAGCCTTTCTGTGTCAGATTTTGGATGGTGCATCCTATATCCTGTCATTATTTTTCTTGTTTTCTTCTTCTTCTTCTTCTTCTTCTTCTTCTTCTTCTTCTTCTTCTTATTATTATTATTATTATTATTATTATTATTATTATTATTATGTTTTTTTTCTTCTCTCTTCAAATTTTCTTCCATTTCTTGCCGAGTGTTTTCCGTGCACCTAGGGCAGAGAAGCTCATTGTATGCATTCCCAGTTTACACACGCGAATTCACAAGTAAAATATGTATTTAAAAAATTTAATTAATTAATTAATTAATTAATGGATGTTATTTTCACAGCGATAATGCTCTTGTCAGTACATGCGTCGTTCAAGTTAACACGATTCTTTGCACTTCCTGTAAGGATGGTAAGCCTGGTATCATTTTCAAATAGGTTTCGGTACCTTTTTTTAAATCATTCCTAGAGATCCTACAATCACTGGTACGGTAGTCGCCTTGCGGTGCCACATTTTTTCAATTTCTATTAGCAAGTCTTTATATTTACTGATCTTGTCAAATTCTTTCGGCGCTATATTATGATCGCAATGAATACTCATGTTAATTAATAAACACTTCTTTGTCTGATCTTTTATAATAATATCCAGTTTATTAGCTTTTATACTTTTGTCGATATGTACAGGGAAGTCCCAGAGAATCGATACATTTTCTCCCTCAGTCACAGCTTTAGGATGGTGTTTATACCATTTGTCAGCGGTTTTGATTTTATAATTCCGACATATTGTCCAGTGTAAATACTGGCCCACTCTGTCATGTCTTGCTTTATATTTTACAGGTGTTAAGACTCTACGCATCGTTACAGAATAGGCATTTTGGGTAGGGCTCCATTTTTTATCACATTGGCTTGGTAGTTCCGGGTTAATAAGCTTTGGTTTGAGCAGCTAATATGAAACCTACACTCTCTGATTTTAGCCCTGAGCTTCGTAAACGTTGTTCATACCGATGTTTGCTTTACTGAACAACAGCTAATTATAAAATTTATTATATCATGCCTATTGTAACACTCGCCCTGAAATATATTGCCACTCCGCTATGCTCGTGGATTTTGTTTTAGACATATGGTCTCACACAACACATCTCTTAATTTCCTATTTCATCTTCAACTTCAAATGCTGGTATATTCTCCTCTATACTTTAACACAATTAACTATTTTAAAGTCATGTCGGTCTATTCATTCAGCCCGATTTAGTACTTATCAATTTCCATGGCCTAGCATATATAACAATCACTCCAACTCCTTTCTCACCAGCTACATATCAGTGCATTATAGGCAAAAGAGACGGATGCTTCCACAAATCATACCAATCAGTGTATATGACATCCAACTGACACTTACGAAACCTAACGCACTCAACCTTGAGGTAGAAGGAAATTTAAGTTTGATGACTGTCGCACGCTTTCTCCGAAGTTTTGAGCTCGAACATACGTAGAAACAATCTGACAGCTACATGATGAAGTGAGGGCAAAGGGAAATGATTTGATTCAATCAAGGGCACAGCTCACCGCTCAGGTTACATGTCACAGATTGTGAACTCAACGTTCTGGCGACTCGCTTTACTTATACATTGACAGTGACCGCTCTTTCCGTTGTGATAGAACGACAGATAACTGGGATTCGGAAATTAAACGTGATATTCACAGGCCAGCTAAGAATCACGAAACCTGTGCTTTGATCCTTATAATATTTTTACTTTAGCATAAATTTTAATCATAGTAGTTTTAACAACTAACAGTTAGTTATAATAACATCACCAACTTTTAAACCGCTTCTGTAAATATGTAAATCAAGCTCCTATATAAAAGCAAATGGCTGAAAAATATTGGTAAATAGGAAGTGAAATATTTAGGAGAATTGTTCACTTGAGTTTGAAACATATAGCCTGTAGTACAATTGACAATAATATATCGGAATGTTTGTGCATGCGCAGAGATAAACTGTTAGGTATCTATAGTTTTCACCATAATTGTCACATTTATTACTGTTTCTGTTGCTGAGCAGATATTAGAGATAAATTCAATCATTGTAAGCTTATACCCGGAAACATTACACAAGAACGGCGTCCATTATGGAGATATATCACATCAAGTATAGCACCTGTGTGCTTATAGAAAATAGCACTGCAAGATATTCAGCATTAAACGGCGTCATAATTGTAAAATCTAATACTTGGCTTTATAAATGGAATTGTCAAAGCAAAATTTCAAAAGGATCGAAATAAACGATTTAGATACATATATATTCAGGATGTTAAAGAGTAACCTCGTCATTAACTTCAAAATATTTAGTAATGTTTTATAACAATCATCATTGAATGCATGTTTAGATGAGGATAATAAAATGGGCTTTTACATGTTCAAAAACTCTTATATATGAGTATGTGTGTTTGTGCGTGTGCTTGCGTGAGTTCGTTTGTGTCTGTGTGTATTCGCGTGTGTGTGTGTGTATGTGTGTGTGTGTATGTGTGTGTGTGTTTGTGTTTCTCTCTCTCTCTCTCTCTCTCTCTCTCTCACTCTGCATATGTATATATATATATATATATATATATATATATATATATATATATATATGGGAGAATGTACGAAAAAACAACAGCAGACGAGGACAGGTGGTGTAAATAACAAAAGGATGTATTAGTATGACGCTCGGGAATACGGAAAGTCTTTGACGTTTCGAGCTACGCTCTTCAACAGAAAGAATACGGAGACAAGGAGAAAAACACGGAGAAAAAAAATTGAATAGTGTTCAGTCAACGGTCAATCATAATATATATATATATATATATATATATATATATATAGAGAGAGAGAGAGAGAGAGAGAGAGATAGATAGATAGATAGATAGATAGATAGATGCTTATATGCAAGTATATTTATTTTTATATATGAGAAGTGGACGTAAAACAAAAAAAGTGCAAACGAAAGTAGCACAAGACATAAAATCGGAGCATTAACAATTTGATAGCTGATAACATTCGCTCATTTGTTATGATTATTTTGCCCTGCATTAGTCAAATAAGTTGTGGAGTACATTTGACACACAACAACTTCGATACCTTCATCATAATATAGACTACTACGTGTTGTGGATGACACAGTCTGTTTGTTTGATGCACTCAATGTTTGGTTTTGATATCCATCCATACACACTCTCTCTCACTAGCTCTCTCCCTCCTTCCTCTCTCTCACACACAGCGTCGTTCACATACATATATATCGTCAAGGATACGCTTTGCAGTGGTATCATATGTGTGTGTGTGTGTGTATGTGTTTGTGTGTGTGCGTGTATAAGACACAGAGACAGACATGGATAGATAGATTGACAAATAAATCGATAGATAGATAGGTAGACAGACACACGGACAGACGGACAGACAGGCCCATAGACAGACAGACAGACAGACAGACAGACAGACAGACAGACAGATAGATAGATAGATAGATAGATAGATAGATAGATAGATAGATAGAAAGATAGATATCTGGTGCAGGTGATATGAAGTTACTTTTTGCAGCAATGTTCGTACTTCGAGAGTCTTTTCAGCGTAATTGGCAAATACCATAATATTTCTGTATAATTTTCCCTAAGGTAAAATGCAAACGGAAATTATTCAATCTTTTGTTCATTTCAAATACATACAAAAACCAATAACTTCTGCTGTGTTTAATCCAGGAGTGACACGATGGAAAGTATACCAGTGTATCTAAAACATAAACGTATTACCGAGGTAAGGAGTATAACTGATGGATTCTATTCACCAAATTTTGATGATTTCATATATGATTACTGATAAATAAGTGAAGCATCGTAAATATAAAACTTGAAAAATTAGGACTTTGAAGCAAAATGAAATAATCACTTTCACTAGGTTCCTGAATAGATTGTCTAAATAGAGCAATGTACCGTCAAAAATATTGTATCTTGTACTCTGCCGTTGCTCTGAAGGAGAACAAAAGTATTTCTAAAGTCCTTCTTTGAAAAGGCTGATAGTCATCTACGCCTTATTTTAAACGCTAACATTAGATTTGAATTAAAATTTATACAACCTATAAAAGCTCGTGAACTATTAGATTGATAAACAAGAAAGTGCTGTAATTTGATCCAATCAACGGCAATACCTCCAAGAATAAGCGTCCGACGACTTTTAGATCATTATGTTGGTACAGATTATTCTTCTCAAGAAATAAATGAAGCAAATGTTCAAGGTAACATGGGTTTTCAGAACATTGCAGCTTTCCCAATATAATATAATTGCTCTTGCGTGTAATCCTATTTAGCAATCATTGTTTTCAATTGTTCCGGATATTTCGTAGCAGCACCTGTATCAGTAGTGGCAGCAAGGCCAGTCATATTTATTCAAGCGTTTATTATACTTTCTAGACAACCTTTATTAACCATAAGGTGTTTCTCAATATAATTTTCCTCTACTTATTTACAGAAAATTGTTTAAAAAATATACTCTTTTTTAAAAAGTTCTGCAACTATAATCGTACTTATACACACATTACATCGAGTTTGATTCTAGAACCATACACCCATGTTTCGTTCGTTTAGGAACTGGATTTTAAAATCATGTCAAAAACAAAACTTGAGCACTTAACGATGTAACGTCTTCAGCACTTGATTTAATATTCTCCCTATTGTCACGTATTTTCCCTTTAGACGTTGGTAACTTTAATGTTTTGACAATATGACTGATTTTCTTTCCCGCATCAAACCCTTCTAAAATATCCAATATAAGATCCATAAAACCATTTTTCCGTTTCATCTTCGCATTAATCTCTTCAGATCCATTTGATAGTTCCTTTTCACATCTTTGAATCGTACTTAAATCCAACACTGGCAGAGAGCATGCTTAATACACTACAAATATATATTAAATCAGGAGAACCAAGGAGGAAAACTTGTGTGCAAGAAAACATTGTTTTATTTTTGTATGTTTATAAGAATGGAAGTGGGGAAATTGGGAGGGGCAAGCATCTGATTTAGAAGGAAATGTATGATTATTGCGAAGTGAAAGGACCTCAGGTTCATGGCTACTTCGCCATTTTCACTTCTGACTTGAGTCTTCATATATTTCACTTACTATCTCTCTCTCTCTCTCTTCCACTCCACACACTCACACACACACACACACACACACACACACACACACATACACACACACACACACAAACACACATATGTATAAGTATATATATATATATATAATGAAAATAAGACAAGGTAGAAAATGTTAAAATAATTTCATCTTGAAGAACATTTTAGTACCGGTTGCAGTCTTGCGACTTTCTCAACTTATAGTAAAGCATGACAAACAATTAAATTGTGGAAAAATTAAATGAAAGGTTTTTTTTTTTAATATTTACACAGTTTTCAAATGCAAGAGATATTTTCCTTTTTTCTGTCTGTCTCTGTCTCATTTTTTTACTCTTGTGAGTTCTAGGTTTGTTGGCAGCTTCTAGTAGTAGTTTGATACGAATTCTCGTCTTTGATCGTTTAAGCAGCAGTAGCAGTAGAGAAAGGATGCAAATAATAATAATAATAATAATAATAATAATAATAATAATAATAATAATAATAATAATAATAATGAGAAGAAGAAGAAGAAGAAGAAGAAGAAGAAGAAGAAGAAGAAGAAGAAGAAGAAGAAGAAGAAGAAGAAGAAGAAGAAGAATGCGGGAGTGGTATGTCAGTAGCGGGATGTTGGTGGAAGCCTCTTAAATGGTCAAGTGACCTAAAAGCGATCCGTTGTGGTTGGAATTGTTTTGAATAAATTCATGTGAAGTGACTGTTTTGAATATTTCATTTTTAATATTTGCGTGGGTATTATTCTAAAGCTCTTGTAATAGTGTCATTTTTTATGGATGCAGTTTGTAATAAAGAATGACTCTTTACTAATGCGCTGACTACAGGTTGTATCGTCCATGAATTGATAGAGGGGAAAAATTCTGAAGCTGGGTTGCTTGTTATTTGCGCAAATGTCGGTATGTCGGATGTCTGCCATTTTTCAGTATTTCCGAATTTTGATCTGGGATCTGTGCAGAGCCATCCTTTGACGTAGACTGTTTTTGGTTTGGCCTATGTACTGCTCTCGTCACGCAGAGCAGGTTAATACATATATCAGGTTCACCGAAGCACATGTGAAGTCGCTTTTCACTGTGAAATTTTGACCCTGTTTGAAAGAGAAATCCGATCCCTCAATTAGGTTGACGCATATTCCACAGTTAAGTCGTCCACATTTTTTTTTTCCTGACGGCTTCAGTGTTGTTGTCGAGCGTATTCGGTCTTGTGTTAGGAAACTTTTCATAAAGTTAGGCTGCCTTGTGCTCTTTACGATGGTGTGCGTTTGGAGGATTAGATTCATTCTTTGATTCCGTTTTAGTAAGGGAATATATTGGAGGATGGCGTCGAAGGCTTCATTGATAAGAGGGTTGTGCGTGGAGATGTATGGAAGGGCTTTTGTTTGTAAATCTTTCTTTAACTTGAGATGGCTGAGTTCACAGATGTTGAGATGTAGAGCCCGTTGAAAGCATATATCAATTAGTGATGGTGGGTAGTTCCTCGTGATGAGTGTATCCTTTAGTTCTTGTAGTTGTGTGTCCCTGCTGCTTGTATCAGAAACTATAGTAAAATCCTTTTTGATAGGTTGAAAGGTATAACCATTCTAGTGTGTCTAGAGTAGCATAACTTGAACGGTAGATATTGCTTAGAGTCCGTGCGCTTATAGTCTATATCTATGTCTATTTCTTTGTTAGATTTCTTAATGAGGATGTCGAGGAATGGAAGTTGCTGATGGCTATATTCTATCGTGAATTGAATGTTTATGTCAAGTCCATTTATAAGTGCTTGAAATTCTTTAAGTCTCTCTATACTTTCATGCCAAAGAATGAAACAGTCATGGAGGTACCTCTTCCATTTATTTTCTATGTAGAGGGAGAATGGGTTGCCGTATGTTTCTAGTATCTTGCAATAAAGACTGATTTCTAGATATGCCATGAGGAGGTTAGCAAACTAGGGGACCTTGATTATTATGTCTGTGGCTATCCTGCATGCGTTACTTATTTTCTCACTTTTGTGTATCTTAGGAATACCGTAGAATTGATTGGATTTACTTTTGAAATTGGTCATATAATCGGATTCCTTGTCGGTGAGCCCTTCTCTGTATAGGTTTAACATGGATTTTAGGTTTCTCATTATTTTCTGCTGACTGTAGTATTGGACCTTTCCATAATATATTGTATCTTCTAATATGGATAGTACTACAGTTATATAGTATACCGTGTCCATTAAGACAGCTGCACACCCTTTATCAGCCTCTTTGATTGTTATTATTTTATCATCTTTTAATTTGTTCAGCTCGGCCCATTCTTTTTTGCTGAAGTTTGGCTTGTGTTTTTATTCTCAGCCTTGAATATCCATTTTACCACTTTTCGTGCTCAATGATAACACTGCCGAGTCCGTGACTATGAATATTATACAAGTTGTATCTTGTACTATATCGTCAAAAGGATGCCTTGCTGCATACTGATAATGAATTTCGAAAGAAACGAGTGCATTCGATGAAATTTTCATTAGATGCAAAAGTAAAGTGATGAAAATATAGCGAACATAAGTAAAGCGTCCTGCTGAAGAATAAACATCGAATGGATTATGTATTTTATGTAACGTTATTAGTTAAAATTCCCTTTGAAAAAAGGTATTCAATAAAATATAGTTATATACATATATGTAGGCTTGAAGATATGTATGTATGTATATATGTATGTATGATTATGTACGTGCATATAATGTATACAATGCCGAGAAGCGATTAAAATTACTGGTCGGCACCGGTTATTCAAATACGTAGCACAATACTTTACACCATGTCAGGCTCTCATACACTTCACAGATAAACATACAAAGAACCCAACTACCTGATATCAAATGAATATATCGTTTATATGTTATCCATTTTCCTAACACGCTAAATTAAATCGTTGTTTTATTTCATAGAAATGAGTACGAAACGTCTTTATATTTGTCTCATCTAATAATTTGAAGGAGAAATTCAGTACCTTAGTTGTTATATTTAGTCTGCTTCACTTTTGTAGCTACCTTGTGTTCAATCTGATAATAAACTTTCTCACGCATTATGCAGTCTTACAGTATCCATATATTTACCGTTAGACACAAAAATGTATGCGCCTCTTCAAATATACTTGTAGATACAACCTATGGTAACTTCATGAGTTCGTGTAACAACCTACACGTACCACAAACATTTCTGTTAATCCAAAATGCTTTTAAGGCAGAATGACATATTGAAGTGATATGAGTTTCATAAAGTATGCAAGAAAGATTTGTTTTCAGAGCGATAAGTATTTCCTTTTGAGCTGCTCAAGAAGGCGTAAATTTACAGATGATCATTTAAGAAAATGGAAGAAAAAATATGCGACCCTAGAGTTTAGAGGTTCGTAAGAGCCTGAGTGATAAGAAGTGAAGACACTATGAAATGACGCTGCTATAGTGAGCAATGCATACATATATTGGTTTATATGGCTATATACCTGATCCGAAGACCTGCATTACAGTATCAACTTAAAGCTGTTAGAAAAACCGAACGAATAGTATGTTTGTCTTGAGACTTGTATAGAGTAATGGGCTTCTTCGAACAAATCAAAAACACAGTAAGACTATAGGAAGCAACCCAAACTTGTCTTAATTACAAAATGAACACTATTGTCGTATCCGTATTTTTTAAAATCGTTTGCTCCTAGCGAATTGATAGACGTAAAGTCTATTAGCAGTACTATAGCTTTACCTACACATGTAACCCATTCCTTGCAAGGAATATCTTCACTTTTAGTTAACAATTATTCCCATTCCGCGTATTGTAATACGAATTAATCGACCTTTTCACCCTCACCAATGCGGGCATGCATACATAATTATCGTGCTACATATAACATAAAGAATCAACGCTTATATCAAAGTCGTATATAATAATTGTGCATAAGTGCTGCTGGAATCTATGTGTATTAGATAAAATATCTACAATTTTGACCTCCTCATTGATATAGCATTCATAACAGGAGCAAAAATATCAAAGAACATTGCGGAATAGTTGCACCACTCTTTTAACTGAGTCGTAACATATTTTCACTAGTTATTCCTAATCCTCAAAAGCAACCCTTTGGAAACGTGATGAAAATCAGACAACCTTTTCTTTACTCATAAAGTGTATTAATATAAAAGGGCTGCCAAATGCTACATCAAAGCAAATATGCTTCAGGGAAGATAATCAAGGAACGATAAGCATGAATTCCGAAGCCGAATGGTTACGAATGATATTATCGTGCTTTAAGCATGCTTAATGTACTGAGTTTCATTTTCTTTACGAATGTTTCGATATTAACTCGTTATCTACCACTCCCCATTTCTCTCTATCGCTAGCTGTTATTCTATCTTTGATTCATTCATTTGGTCATTGTGACATATTTGCTTTAAGCTAAATTGTTGATTTGGATTGTTATTCGTCCATGCAATGGTTGATATATAATTTAAAAACTTGAGATAGAATGACGATATCATTTTCAAATGATATCTGAATCATCTCACGAATTGTCCTGATGGCCTAGCAAGCGTATAGGTATCACCTGTCCGAGAGTGTTTATAGAATACCTATAAACTAGTTCATGACGCGGATGTGACACTTTACTGTTATAGCTACCATAATAAAATAACAAAGAAACTGCTAATTATATCGTATAAATTTAAGAAAATATACATAAAAACTGTATTTGGAGCGCACCTTTCTCTATTGATATTTTACATTTGTCTCCTTTCCCCACCCACCATTTCTCTCTCTCCCCCTCTCTCTCTCTCTCTCTCTCTCTCTCTCTCTCTCTCTCTCTCTCTCTCTCTCTCTCTCTCTTACGCTAGCGTATTGTTTGCTAAAGAACATATACAAGTCCTTGCCATAAACACTAATGTAGCAACACAAATATAAAAAGAGCAAGCAAATTAATTTACAAATTGTACCAAAATAACTATATAGAAATGCCACTGAAAGTACTGACTCACGTGAGCATGATATTTTGCTATGATGTATATAATTAGGAAAGAATGTGATATATATATATATATATATATCCATAGCATGTTGATCCAAATAACGTGTTTACATCACACAAAGCTGCAGGTGGTAGAATAAGTTGTGTATTTTGCTTAGACGCATTTCTCTCTTGTATTTTACTGTTTCTTTGTATCTGTCTTCTAGTCACATAAGACATGTTGAATTTGCGCATTACATTATTCTTAAAGATGCGATAAATTTCTATTGCAACCGCTCTATTTAAATGTTGTCTCTTTGCATCTCGGCTCATAAAAAAGAGTAGGAGCGCTTTCACTGTGATTAAATGTTTCAGAATTCCGGCCTCATTAATTGCTCTGATATTTGACTTGCTTAATTTGTTACGTATGCATGGACTTATTTTGTTTTTGACACACTCACAGTCCCGCGAATTCTACAGTGAAACGGTCACATTTATGAACACAATATAAAGCATCTACTCTTAAAAAGTTCAGCGAAAAGAATGAGAAGATAAGTATTAACTGTTACCACAGTTGGTAATTTTAATCCCAGATCAACGTTAATCCCAGATCAAACAAATATAAGACAAAACTTAATTCTCCATCGTCTGTCATATCTCTAGGCTGATATTGTCAGATGCATAGTTGTATTTTTTATCACGGTATAGTGGAAAATTACGGACGATTGGCAGCTAATTCTAGCAGATCAAGCGACCACACTGACGCTTCATTTTGAGTTCATTTTCATACAACTGTGAACTACACACAGATTGTAGTTCTCCTTGCATTTTGTGAAATGGCAACACAGAGAACAATAGTTTGTATTAATTTACTATACTTGTATCTTTAGAGACAGAGATTACTTGCTTTTTCTTTCGTAGTTCAATCCTATTATTTATGCGGCATGCGTTTCATGCCTGGCTTGCAAAGATACATAATCTTAAAACATATGCGACAGTCAGAGACACCATTGTTTCACGCTGATTTTTAAGCGTCAGCAAAAGTGATTGGAATATTTCTGAGAAAATCACAACCACATATATTCCGCTCAGATCACCAAGTTTTACAAAAGCGAATCAAGATTGAATAGCTCACTAAGCAACTAGACATCAACACCAGAAAAGTTTATGTTTAAATACAGAATCTTTTACTATTTGAAGTTATCTAGTGCACAGTTCTACAGTTATCACTGTGTCATAAATTTATTTACACAATGTTAGTAAATTTAATGCGTGTTTCGAAGAAGAATTCATTCAACATATTCACTGGTGTATAATGGTGAAATGATAGCTGAAATGACACTTATCAGCATTCAGTTGTTCACGGATAAGCTTAGGCGGCAAAACTGATTTCTATGACCTACTGCGGCAATTTTCTTGAATAAGTGTGTTCTAGAAAATGTTGTTATATAGTTTACGATAAAATATAGGCTTTAAATATTTTAGATAAGAAGATTCAGATTTACGCCTTATCTAGAACGGGCCAAAATACACCACTCACTTTTACTTATCATAAGACTAATGTAGTACTATTGACAGGAAAGACATTTCCTTAGCATTTCATACAATGACGACGTAATGAATTGAGCCTTTAGTAAATTAGATGGTGTTAGATATGTATCGAGTGTGTAAGCAGACAAAGGGCAAATAATGAATCGATATAAACGTCATGCGACTCCTCGTCGTTTAAACATAAACCTGAATAAATTGTTATTTACATTATAGCTAATAAGTTGCTTTATAATTCTTTCATGTTATGCAGTCTGTTCTCTCTCAAGTGGATATTGTCTTTCATTCATCCAATGTTATAATGTCTCACTCATATACTAGGGGAGGTTGCACATAAAACATACACTGAACATAAATTACTGGCATTGCACCGATATAATATATTACAAAATATTATAAGCAACATGACAAGTAGTAGTAGTAGTAGTAGTAGTAGTAGTAGTAGTAGTAGTAGTAGTAGTAGTAGTTATTGTTTTTTGTTGCTGTTGTTGCTGTTGATGTTGTAGTTGTATTAGTCCTAATAAAGTTAATACTCGCTGCACCTCACTAGTGCAGGAATAATTAATAAAATGGCAAATGTTGGATGCAAACGAGAAGCGAAAGTAGTTTTATTACGTTGGTAGTTTATTGGAAATGTAGAACGCAACGTGACACATCTTGATAAACCTATCAGCTATATTATATTTCTTGTATTGAATATCATCAGTTGTCTATTTCTGGATTTAACTAGTGTGGATGTTTGTACAATACTGTATCGTATATCACATTTCGGCCATTTTAATATCTTCACAAATACATTAACTGAAGGAGACAAACGTTATCATAACATTTCCTACAGCACATATTACGTGAGGTTTTTAATATATAGAAGAGAACCACATATACTCGAGGGGGAAATTAACGCATGAAGTTATTCTGATATATTTACGGTGAAGTGATAATAAACTCTGATAGTGACGCCGAGAAAGTATACAAAAATATTATCATTAACTAAACCAATATATTCTATTTTCTTTTCGCAAATTATATTTTTATCATGCTAAAGAAAGATAGCAAACTCAAATGGATGAGATTTATGACTTTTAACTTAAGAGTAGCAAAGTTAATATTCTGACACTAGAACATTCTTAATCACCTCGGAACCAATACCAGCATACCCAATAGTCACGTATACGAATTTATAGACACAAATTATTGCTTAGATGTTTTATTCCCAAACAATTCTGCTTCCTTTTGAACTAGCACAAACATTACATAATGTTGGTGAGTGGGGTGAGACACTCCTGACATTACCAATACATTTTGATGTATTATTTCTTAGCAGTATTAGGGAATGTTTTTGTAAGTGTGGAGGCGAAATCTTGCTTGAGGGGCACCAATTACGCTTGGTCTTTTAAGGATATGGACACAAAACTTGAAAGTTTGTGTTAAGCTGTGTTAATTTGTAGAGGCATATTTTGGATATGCTTCATTTCACACACGATACCAATTCTACACCTACCTGTATTTATATCAATCTATTATTCTATATCTATATCTATATGTACGTATCTATCTATCTATCTATCTCTCTCTCTCTCTCTCTCTCTCTATATATATATATATATATATATATATATATATATATATATATATATATATATATATATATATATATTTATATATATAAATGAGAATGTGTGTCTGTCTGTCTGTTTGTCTGTCTGTGTGTGTGAATCCCTAAAACTCGAGAACTACGCAACCAATTTCATTCAAATTTCACACATGCCTTACTTAGGGTTCCAGTTGTGTTTTAGTCAAAAAAAAAATTTTAACTTCTTGCAGAGTTCGAGCCCACGGCAACATAATATCTCCTCCACTATTCAAGTATTACGTGTCAAAAGTGAAACAAAAACACTCATGTCAAATACTTTCACTTTAAAAATGAAACTATTCCACTAATTGAAACAATCACATTTCGATACTGTAATGACAGATACTTTCAGAGAGAGAGAGAGAAAGAGAGAGAGAGAGAGAGAGAGAGAGAGAGAGAGAGAGATGTATATGTATACATATAGATGTATATGTACACATATATGTATAGATATATATATATAGATATAGATCTATATGCATACATGTATATGTATACATATGTGTAGACGTATATATATAGATGTACATGTAATATGTACACATATATACATATATATATACATGCATACAGATATCTATACATATATACACCCATCACACACATACACATGCACACAAACACACACATTAGTCATTTGTTTTCTTATCCAAAACTACGTCAAAAGTACTGAATGGATCTTTATGAAATTTGGAAATTATATTCTATGCATAACGGCCATAACTCCCATGAAAATTCATATATTTTTGATGTTGATGAAATTTTAACCCGAACATAACAGATGAGTATCATTTGTAATTCAACGTTACAACAGTGTAAGACTACCCTTTCAGATATACTTACATTGTGATTTCTGCAACGTGGTGCATAAATTGTCAAGTAAATGAGACGCATCTTTGCCTCCACTAATTCACTTGCAAAGTATTGAGTAAAATTATTTCGTTGCAGACCTCCTTTGAGTCTTTTTATTATCACTGCGACACACATAGTCCCCAGTTGGTAACATTGATTTCAAGGCCTTCCCAGATGAGAGACTGGTTGTTCTAACACATCTATCGATTGTAAATTTTGTCTGCGATTTGGAAATTATATTCTATGCATAACGGCCATAACTCCCATGAAAATTCATATATTTTTGATGTTGATGAAATTTTAACCCGAACATAACATAATGAGCACTGTCTGCAGCTGGTCTTTTCTTGGAAAAGCCCTGCTTCTCACATGGACAACTGTATGTTGGCTGCTCAAGAGTGGGTAGCAAAAAAAACCTATTTGCATATGCTACACAAGGGAAAACAAGGAACATTGTTTACAACGAGGTGTTATAATCACAACAGCAAGAACGTATGTACATGATCACCTTCTTTTACGAAACTCCATTGACTTTCATATATTTATATTGATATACATATATATACGTGTGTTTGGGTGCGTGTGTGTGTGTATATATATATGTCTATATATAAAGATGAGAATGTGTGTCTGTCTGTCTGTGTGCCTGTGTGAATCCCTAAAACTCGAGAACTACACAACTCTCTTTTACAAACCCAGTGAAAATACATATATTTCATATGTCAAAGAAATTCAAGCAATACATATAACACCAAAGTTAAAAACATTCCCAACAATTCCACAATCCCCAACCTCCAGAGCTATTGAAGAAACTGTTATCATCAACTGACCAAGATTCCTAACATTTGCAAAACAAAATTAGACAATACGACGCTGTACTACAGATGACATCATTTGGAACCACAGGAGATTTAACTGAGGCAGCATTCATCCAAACTTTCAAGATCCAACCTCAGATTTATCATCGCATTGTCTCTCTACTACCACTGTCAAATGAATCACCAAAATTGGCCTTTCATTATTTATAATCTGTACCTGTTTGTTTGGTTACGAAATAAAATACACAAAACGTGTTTCTGAATTACGTGTATTTACTTTATATAGATATGAGTTGAAAACTTTCTTCTAGCATTTTACTTAATGTCTATGTTCCATGCTGGCATGGATTGGAGAGTTATTAAGGTAGAAATATGGTATCGTAGCTACTAACAGTTGAGGGTCGCGTAGTCTAGACGGCGTTTTAGATTTCATTATTCCCTTTAACCCGGGCAACGCCGGGTATTTCTGCTAATATATATATATATATATATATATATATATATATATATATATATATATATATATATACGTGTGTGTGTGTGTGTGTGTGTGTGTGTGTGTGTGTATGTATATATATATATATATATATATATATGTATATATATATATATATATATATATATATATATATATATATATATATATATATATATATATATATATATATATATATATATATATATATATATATATGAGGGTGTTTCGAAAATAATGGCCGATTTTAGGAACATAATTTTATTCTGGAAAAATTAATAGAAACGTTTTGATTGGTCAAATAATGATCCGTGAACATCTGTGCATCTCTACCATTGATCAACAAGATTATTTATGCTTCATTGATAAAAAAAAAGAAAAACTTATTGGTTTTGATGCTATGAAATGTTTAAAATCTGATTCCACCTCTGGTTTGGCGCTGAAAGTTTTATCAATTAAAAACGTGTTTAGATGCTTAAAAATGGTAGACAGTGGGTGAAAGATCAGGAGAATTTGGAAGATGTGGTAAAGTCTCGTATCTCAAGTCTGTGAGTTTCTGCAGCCTCATTCTTACAACATGTGGCTTTGTATTACCGTAGAGTAGGATTGAGCTACGCCGATCACCAATGCAGGTCTCATTTTTGCAAGTGAGCATACATTTCAGCGAGTATATTGCAGTAAACCTCTGCTATAAGGCTCTGATTGGCTTGCAGAAAGCTGTAATGAACAACACCAATTGCAGACTACCAAACAGTTACCTTAATTTTTTGCTGATGCAACTTTGGCTTTGAGAGATGTCTGGGGGACTCATCACGCTCA
>NC_142936.1:52901893-52911893 GCF_046866305.1 Octopus bimaculoides | reverse complement strand
TCCTCTACGCCTGTTATTTATGAATAAGACAATAGATATTGAATAGTTTGCGATACACTAAAGGTATTTACTGTGATTTTACGAGGATATCTCTTGCTTTTAATATTTGTTCTTTCATAAAAATGATAGTAAAATATATCTTGACTATAGAGAATAGTAATCTCTATTTTGATGTACCTAAATTGCAGCAGGAATCTCAAACCCTAGTAGCAAATCAAATAATTACAAGCATATATAAATAGTATATATGTGTGTGTACATATATATGCATATATACATACATACATGCATATATATATATATGTATATATATATATATATATATATATATATGTGTGTGTGTGTGTGTGTGTGTGTGTGTGTGTGTATAAATAGTATTATGTATATATATATATATATATATATATATATATATATATATATATATATATAGTATATTGCCACTTAACTGTGGCTGACCCCTAGGGGTGGATGTTACTGTTGCTTTTAGCCCCAGGAAAACATCTCCTAAAGCTGGCTTATCGACACACTACTGTGTCCTGTTTGTTTTGCCAAGGGAGGTTATCCCTCTCATCGTGATCTGTAGCACGAACGGACCCGGGTTTCAGGGTTATCTCCCTTCGTCAGCGTCCGATAGCCACCGATCTTCGATGAGATCACGATGAGATCACGATGAGAGGGATAACTTCCCTTGGTAAAACAAACAGGACACAGTAGTGTGTCGATAAGCCAGCTGGAGGAGATGTCCTCCTGGAGCTAAAAGCAACAGTAACATCCACCCCAAGGGGTCAGCCACACTTAAGTGGCAATATACTTCACTTTATCGTGCAGTTACTGTTAATACTTCATTTAGATAATTAGCATATATATATATATATATATATATATATATATATATATATATATATATATATATATATATATATATATATATATGTAATTATATATATATGAGTTTTTCTTTAAGTCCTTGTATATATGCACGTATGTAAGTTTGTATGTATACATGCACGAATGTGCAACACATTCATGATCACTCTCATATATGCAGAGTTATAGAAAGGAATGAAAATATACAAAATTCTACTCTTATTTATAACCGGACAGATTTAGCACCCTAGTAAACATTTGGAAGCTGACCAGTAAAAGCTCAACATCGAGTTTACACATCTCTGTTATAAACTGGAAACTGTTATACTCAGCTTTCAGCTGGTGGAGCATAGGAAAGCTGAATAATTTTTATTATTTTAGGGCCTTAAATATACAAGTGTCCAAGTATGATAATAATTCATATTCTACAAAGGGGTGAATATGCATTCGTCCTGATCTAAAACCCTGTAACACATTGAAAATAAAAAGAACCATTTATTCGCACCAGATTCTTGTCTTTATATATACACATCTTGGCGAAAGTAAGCATATCTATAGTGAAGAAAGATAAAGGAGAAATAAAGGGAGAGATATCGAATGAGATACGCACATAGATATATTACACGAAAGTACTCACCTAAATATAGAGACACTTTCACATACGCTAAGAGAAAATATGTATTTGTAATACTATTATCAATGTTTGCTACTTCTACTTTAAAAGTAGAAGTATATTGTAAGCCAGTAAAAAGAATATATTCATCTGGCAATCTGAATATGGAGAAGTACACGCAGAAAGGTTTCAAATTATATACTTCACACTCGTACCCATGTATGAGTTGGGAATATTCAAATTTAAATCGTTTATGTATGCATGATATGTAGCATTAAAAACCGCATTTGTTCTAATAAGTTTGGCACAAATGTTTTATCATGAATTTAATCCACTCGATAACTAGAGACTTGAAAACAGCTACTGGGACAAGTGCAGCTAGTCACGCACTCCGCAATCCGGATGCCGATATGCTTCAGGGATCATAAGGAAAGTATGCACATCGTTTCAGGGACTTCCTCTCGATGAATTTGCAACACACAGGGCTGCTCACTGATGTGAAACTACCATCTCCTGTTTTGACTGACTAGTTTTCGACCTCAAGTCTACTTCGGTGTCATCACCTCTCCAACCAGGTTTCATAATTCTTTTTTAGCCTTATCCAATGCGTGGACCTCTTAACTGTGGACTGGCTCGCCTCCAAGATGACGATTACTTGCCGATGCTGGAAGCAAATACATTACAGGTACCATCTCAGTCTGATTCCAATAAAAAGCCTACATATCTACACCTACAGGAAATTATACAACACCCCAACCAGCACCTTTAAAGTGTCTGGTAGATTTCATCTCTCCTAACCTGGGCTGCATCTCAATTAACTTCACGTGGAATATCTAATTCAACAAACTGTTTTACCTTATGTTCCACACACATTATTGTCATAGCCAGCTTCTTCCTCGTTCAGATTGGAAAGAAGCATTCGGGCCCTACAAGATCTAATGCTACCTACCTCCGATACTTTATGAAATATAATACGAAAATAAACCGTGTGTGAATAGCGCAAACTAAAATACTTTCACAGTAGTAAGACTGGAGGTCATTGTGCGCAATAACCTACTATATTCATATATGTCATTTTATATGTTTGTGCACTGTTAGAGAATTGAAGGCTTGAATTCCAATCATCCGCGACAAAGAAAATCCAAAACTATCAGAAATTTTAAATTTGTAATAGTAAAAATAAACTTTACTATATTTGGTAAAAATATTATAAAACTTTTGTGTGGCATGT
The DNA here is from genome assembly GCF_046866305.1 of Octopus bimaculoides. Classification (NCBI taxonomy): domain Eukaryota; kingdom Metazoa; phylum Mollusca; class Cephalopoda; order Octopoda; family Octopodidae; genus Octopus; species Octopus bimaculoides. Next base: position 52,909,179 of record NC_142936.1, on the reverse strand, counting down.
ACGAAATATTTTTAACAAGTAAAAAAAAAAATTACCACGTACATAAAGTTCTGACTATCATGTCATGTTTTAATAATAATAATAATAATAATAATAATAATAATAATAATAATAATAATAATAATAATAATAATGATAATAATGATAATAATAATAATAATAATAATAATAATAATAATAATAATAATAATAATAATAATAATAATAACGAATTGTTTATAGTTGTATGTTCGAAAGAGAATATCATTTGATTTTTATTAATTTAAGAAAAAAAAAAAAATTTTGTAAAAAAATATAGATAGGATGTGTTCATTTCTGCAGAAGATATATTTTAATGAAAATATCACGCTGTGAAGATATTTTCTGATTAATTGCATAAAATTTAGATATTTTATCCGTACATGACAAATTTCTTACAGAAAATATTAGAGGAAATGTGTAAAAAAGAACATATGCGGAGAGCAATATTTATTGGGGTTGTTGTGTTCCTAAATTTGATTAAAACATATACAATTGATTTCTATTGACTGGAAATGTTATAGCATCGGCAACATCAATTATCCATTCACTGTAAAATTATATTTTCATTTTCATTTAAAATTTGATTGATATTCGATTTCCTAATGAAAATGAGATCGATAACAGCATGTGTACCAATCTGCCAACATTTTCTCAATTTGCATTCACTCCTATTCATATTAATATCCTCAATCACAATATTTTTTTTTCTTCAGAATTTCTTGCAAATCCAACATTATATTCTTCAAAGCCAAAGGGAATTCTTATCGTGTTTTATGACATTGCAAGTTGCGAAATCGAATTCAAAGTGGGTGAAATTAGTTCCAATTTTAATAATCTAAACAAACAAAATTCATATCAATAATAAACACACACCAAAAAACGGCCATATTTTGAGGCGTGAAATTTATGGTTTGCATTAAAAAAAAAAAACATTCGTTCTGTTAATGATCTCATGGTGGTTTAATCCGGAATAGAAACAGGTTTTCTACATCTAATAGAAATCATATACGACTAAAATTCTTTTTGTTCCTTTCCTTTTTTAAGGAAGGTAATCTCATACATGAATTTTTGCAAATATCTTACTCGTAACAAATATCTTTTTCGTGCAATTATGCTTAATGGACCAGATAAGTCATGATTTTACAGTTTAATATGACGTGCATAAGATATGCTTTGATTGGCTTGTCAAAAATGAAATAGATGTTAAATATATTGAGGTGAACATTTCTTTCAATTTTGTTCATGTCAGAATAAATTGAACGTCATTTGTAAGTGAGCTTTAAAAGTGAATGCATATTTACACGCGTACATATATGTGCGTACATATATATACTGCATATATGTATATGTATATGGATACACACACATATATATATATATATATATATATATATATATATATATATATATATATATATATGAAAGAGTGTGTTTGTTTGTGTACATATCTACCAAATTACGTATCTTTATTAATGTCTTCTTAGTGTCATCATCACCATTATCATCAATCCAATATTATGGTATCAAATTAACCTTATTATCAACCAGCTACAATATAGATGGAGGGACAAACCCATTTACCATCAATAACTTGTTTCCGGTTTCTTTACAAAATTTGCGTTATATTTTCTCACTCACCTGACTGAATTTCAGTTACGTCAGATATGTCAATCTTCATCATAATATGTACATCACAATTATCAATGCTGAATTCCATCGTTGCCTTCTTGGTAAATACTTATAATCTACTCATTAAAGTGTCTGTTTTATTTTCATTCTTGCCAAATAATAAGTGGCCGATGGTTTCTTCACCTGTTTCAGATACAGATTATAGGAAAAAAACTTATTACAAATAATAAAGAAATTAATATCTTCTGCAAATATTTCTCTCACTTTCTTTCTCCAAGTTTCTTGCCATCTAACGCGAAGTTAGCTTCCTAGTGTACTATACACTTTTCTTCAACCATCTTCTTAAAATATATGTAAATATTTGAGGATTCAGTGATATGAAAGCATATCAAACGTATTTTTATAAATCACCTGAAACAATGTGTGCATTATCATGCGGTTTAAAAGTGATGTATTATGTATGAATAGTGAGTCTGAGCTTGGCTTTGTTTCCCCATCCTTGTAGTCTCCCCAATACTGTAGTGGAGCGCTGGTAAATTCCTCGGGTTATTACTGTCATAATTATAAAACACATCAAGGGTCTCTGTTTGCTGACTTTCTTTAATTTTCTTTTATTTTGCATTATGAGAATTATAGTACTTTAATTTTGTGACCCTCTCTGACGTAACGAATTTGAGATTACATTATTTATATTCGATGGTCGACATAATCAATAAGCATCCAAGCCAGGTTTTTATACCTTCCTCATTCCTTCCCAGTAACCATGGTGTTCCTGAATCACCTCGTGGGTACTTTTTATCACCTGACGAAAACTTTAAGCAAATGAATACATTCCGTCCCGATCCTGAAAGTTCTAACTGCTTAACATTTCTGCTGGTTTCTCAACGTTTTAGATCGTTTAATTTAATGTGATCCATTTAGCAAACTTCCCATTCATTTACTGTCTATTGAAAATCCAATTTACGTCTTTAATACGCTTTACTTTTACTAACATTTTGACATCCAGAAAGAGATTATTTACACAGGCTAGTTCTTTGAAGTCATTTAATCCGAGCCTTCAGTGGACTACTGAACTTGCTCCGAATTTCTATATGCAGTGTTGTGATTTTGCTTGTAGTTTACTTCACTGAAACTCATTTGCGTAAAATGTATGCTATGCCAAGTACAGCAAACATTCAGCTCAATACCTCAGATTTGCTTATTCACCATATGTGAGACAAATTTTTAAATCCTGGCATATCATTTACGTAATAGTTTTGATCGTGCACAAGACACCTACACAATTTGCGGGTTGTTTCTCATTTTAGATCTAATATTCGGTATATCTCTTTTACTAAATATCTGCATGTGGAAAGTTGTGCGTCAATTTATGAGAATCATTATCATCTGGCGGGACTGATACGCTGATTGGGAGGTAGTGCAGTCTCACATTCACTGTTAATTAAAGGTGGAATCGTTAAAGCGGGAGGAAAAAATACCAATTAAGATTTCTACCGATATTAACGCGCTGACTTCCAATTCTGCAGAGTTTAAAATTTCTGGTTATCACTCCTGGTTGATAAAATGAAAAGTCAGCCAAGTACAGGTGTTGAGATAGTTGACTTGCTCTTTCCCTTTACAATTACTCCCCGTGCCAATATTTGAAGTAATTACATCTACTACAACTAATGCAGTTACAGTAATACTGTAAGTATTGGCGTTGAAGATGCTAATGTTATTCTTAGTATTAAGATTATAATTTTTAGTGTTGTTATTATTGAGTGAGAGAGCAGCACACGCCATAAAGTGACGCTGGGCTACAAATATACGAAGCCCAATATACACATCATTACACCCCGTCTGGTAATGTTACAAGAACTTCCATCACAGTCATGCGTGCTTGATACGGTGACCTTATATCAAGATAAATAGCGCATGACTTTGCAGGTGGATCCCAGTTAGAATATTCTTCAGGTCGAGTAGCGCATCCTACTCAAAGGGTCCATGAAAAGGGTTTAAGGATGATGACAGAAACACCCATGTTTTTAGGGCTGAATTATTCAAATCCCAAAGAATTCCTCACAAACGCATTGTTATGATGCATGTCCACCAACACTGCCTATGGTCAGAGATGCACATATCATCAGCCACTAAAAGACATGGTCTGACGATTAAAGTCAAGCAGCTGAAAAGCAAATCTGAGGTATTGAGCAGAATATTCGCTATAGGCCACCTCTTACACCAACTCAAAGCATGTACATGTTAATATTAAAAAAAAAAGCAAAGCAATCAGTAAAAGCCATGAGAAATTCTGCGCGGTATTGCATCGGAGCATTATTGTTATTATCATTATTAACCCATTAGTGCCCAATTTTTTTTTTTTCAATTATTAACAAAAATCTTTTTTTTTATATAACTTTATCTTATACTAAATATATATATATAAAAATTATTACAATACTTGAAAAACACTCCAGTCTTGATGACTAACTAAAGATATCTCAGAAAAGTACCGGTGTTGCAGAAATATGAAGGACTCTTCTGGTCCTAGAATGCAAACCATGGATGCCAACGGGTTAAGTTAAGACTCAGGATAAAAACTTAGCGGCATTTCTTCTGTCTTTACTTTCTGCGTTCAAAGTCCACCGTGGTCGAAATGCCTTTCATTATTCCGGGGTCAATAAAATAAGTAGCCTTGAGTACGGGGGTCGATGGAATCGACTATTCCTCTTCCTCATATTTCAGGTGTTGTGCCTATAGTAGAAATTATCATCATCATCATCATCATCATCATTATTATTATTATTATTATTATTATTATTATAATAATAATTATTATTATTATTATCACCATCGTTCTTATTGTTGTTATTCTTGGAGGTGGTGATAATGGTGTTAATGTTAACACTGCTGCTGTTGCTGTAATTAGTTTAGATTAAGCAGACAATTTTAGTTAAAAAGCGTTAATAAATTTCATTGACAAAATCTCATATCAAAATGCTTCTGAGCCGTTAGTAAATGATGTGCGGACCAGCTCACAGAGAAAGATTAAGCACCTTGCTGAATGGTACATATTATTCGATAAGATTTTACGTACCGCTTTAGGTGGCTTCTTACTATAGATACAGTTTTACAAGAGAAATAACAGAATGTCTTATTAAGTACGAATGAATGAATCTTAAGTACAATCCGAAACACAATGTATTTATCTGTATGCTCACGTATGTGTATGTGAGTGCGTGCACGCGCGTACGAGCGAGAGAGAGAAAGAGGGACAGAGAGGGAGAGAGAGAATACGTAGCTCGTAAAATGTATGACAAATCTAACAGAATTGTTAAAATCATTTCATGGCGTTAATTAAAAGGGGTAAGATATCAAATGTACTATTCCTACTGCAGCGGCTCATTATGATGCTGGTGATCCCGAAGCTGCAGCTTCAGTTGATGCTGAAGTTACTGTTGGTTTCTTTCTTCAATCTCATGACAAGAACCATAGCAGTGATACTCGCTTAAGATAAATGACATTAGCAATAGTGCTGATCATGGTCATTATGGCGATGATGTCGATGATGACGATAAGGACGATGGCGACAATGATACGACAAGGATCCTTATGGTGATTATGATGATTATGATGATGATGATGATGACGTTGATGATGATGATGAGAGTGAGTAGGAGGGTGGTGGTGGTGGTGCTGCTGGTGATGGGGGTTAATACGATTATGATTAGGTATGTTGCTGCTATGGCATTGTCACTATAAATACCTTTGTAGAAAATGTTATTACCTTCTTGTCACCGCCACCACTGCTATTACTGTCGCCGCAAATGCTTTTACTGCTGTTGCTGCAGCTACAGCTGCTGCTGCTGTCGCTTCTACTGATGGTAGTAGTGATGAGGATGACGACAATGATATTTGTAATAGTGACTATAAGGTATATGCCGATGTTGGGGAAAATGTAATAACAGAAATAGAATAAAAGGGGAAAATGTAATCCAGGTGTTTAAAGTTTGAAGGAATAATTTAGAACAGCTGCTGTATTTACCGCAGGATCACAGTTACACATTCGACCATTTCAGCGAAATCATACAAGAAGCTATTAAAATGATTATAGGAATGAATGGATGGTGAGTACAAATTAACTACGTTAAATGGGAAAGAGAAGGATAATTATTGATCATATTAAAATTGACATATGAACAACAGTACACACGAAGCACAACAGTGTTTGCTCAAAATACATACAGAGCGTTTTCAGATATACCCCGTCTAAAGAAAATTGCTTTGTTCTAAGCGTGCTTGTCAAATATGAGAATCTTCACTGTGTTTTGCTCCGTCAAAAATCGATTTAGAATGAATTTTGGTGTGATGTCTTTCTTGAGATGTAATAAATTTTAAATTTAATACCATTCCCTGAAAATACGTGAAACTCAAGACAAAAAAAAGCTGTATTCAGTTCTAGCAGAAAAGCACCAAGGGAGCATTAACGTCGTTGTCGTGAACACACAGATGTTTCTACATGGTTGTTAGTCCTATTAACATCAGATTAATCACCCTTTAATCAAAATTTACCTTTTCTTTAGTTAAAAATGAAATCATTCAATGTTATTATCGTTCCTTCGACATGCATAAAAGCAAAAAATAGTGGTTAAGTAAAATAATAAAATTAAGTAATATAAACACATTGTGAAAAGAAAGGATTGTAAAAACCATTTAAGGAAAGGAGCATATACATACATATGCATCATATACATGCATGCACACACACTTATATACACAGACACATAAATATACATACATATATTTATGTACGCAAACACATATACATATAGGCATGGGTGTATGAGTGTGTGTGCGTGTGTGTTTATGAAATAAAAGACAAAAATATTTCTAAGACGAAATTCCAACTCATGCTAACATGGACAGGAAACAATGATCTTCACGATTGTAATGATGTATTAGTGATGACAAGCGTGACTATGTGAAGCTGTACGGTTACATGCGTGTATATATAATTGTCTTTATGTAGAAATTCGTACATGCACTGGTGCATGCTAATATCTCCAGAGTTAGGATAATGATTTAAATAGATCACATTTTGCATAATACGTGCCCGTCTGTCTCTCTTTTTTCTCCATCGCTATATCCTATATTTATATATTTGTGTGTGTGTGTGTGTGTGTGCGTGCGTGTGCGTGTGTGAATGCGTGTGCGTGTGTGTTTCTGAAAGTCTGTGAGGTTTACTTAATACAGTTTTTGAAGTGTAAAGCTGATTTTTTTTTTTTAGAAAATTGGTTTTTAAAAAAGTGTTCTGAAATCTTTTATAAGGATGCTACTAACCCTTTTGGGGAAGAATGTTTCTAGTGCGTGAGCGCTTTCGTTAAACCTTCTCAAACACACGTTCTCTGAAAGAGGAAGTTTTTAATCTATCTATATATATACATATATACATACATATATATATATATATATATATATATATATATATATATATATATATATATATATATATATATATATATATATTAGCAAACACACCCGTCCTTTGAACGGTTTACATTGCTCTGGTGATATTTTTTCACGCGATAATCGAACTACCTAGAAGGTTTATGAGTAGCACGTCAATCTATGTTTCCGATTAACCTAGGAACTGAAAT
>NC_142936.1:52884393-52896893 GCF_046866305.1 Octopus bimaculoides | reverse complement strand
ACGGAACTAACATCATACAATAAATATTGAACAGAGTACGGCAGATCGAGAAAGGAAAATAATAAAAATTAGAAAGCAGAGCTGATATGATGACTGAAATATCACCGACGCGAAGAAACGCATTTAGTCCAAGAACAAAACATTCAAACTGATGCCTTTTCTGCTAGAAATAGAAGTCATGTATTTTTAAAGTACATTCTAAGGACTTAAACGAGAACAGCTTCAATAAATGTGGGGCCTGAAGGTATAATGGTTGAATAAAAATTCCGGTTCAGCAGATTTATTGTCGTACTTCAGAAAACAGTAGAAGATAGTAAGTAAAATTGGTAAGCAATTTACAAATACAGTACATTTTATTTATATGCGGTTGGAGTAAATTTAGATTAATGCTTAGATTTCTCACCCAGTAAGAAAGTGCGCAGGACTCAATCTCAAGAATGCAAGGAAAATTTTTCTGAATATGAACATCAGAAATTGTGAATTGTACGGTGTTTTAGTGCGATAGTATTGACTATTTGGTAAGAAGATTAACAGCTAAAAAGATGGAGCTAGTACGGGAACAAATGTCTACTGCAACTGGAATAACTAAATGAATTACTGATATTTTGTTTTGGGAGATATCGAAGTTTAGTAGTGATCTCAGAAAAACAAAGGCTTTTTTGCGCTAGAGAAAGTTAAGATCATATTGACTAGAAGCAAACAGTCTTGTTGATAGAAGATGAGCCAATACTTTATAGTATTCAAATCTCATTAGCGCGGAGCAGGAGCTAAAATTGAAGATAAACCAGGTTTTCAAAGAGTACGTAAAATAACCTAGTATATGGAACTTCTTATGAATTACTCCGCCTTTTAGGCCCGGATATATAATCATTAACTAAAAATTTTTGAATTTCATCTTTATTTTATTTCCCACATTGTCTGATCATAATCAGCACAATGTCTACATTTTGTGAAAGGAACAAACCGCTCATATAAATATGCATATTTCGTATATAATTACACTACTCTGGATTTTACTCTCTATACAGTTTTAGAGTATGAGACTAAATCAGGGAGTGAACTATTCGTTATCAGTTTCATAAACACAAATCTTGTTATCCCAGCAGATATGTTTCCTTACCACATGACCCTTCATTTCTCTGAAAAAGATACACTTGCGCCGTGTTTTTGAAAAAGATGGTTACATAAAATGATCGGTTTTTGAAACAAACATCAAAACAACTATTTTCAAAAACTACAGCAGTTACCATTTGTAAGCTGTAAACAGATTTTTGATCGTCGTCCAAGAACTGTCATTATGACAGGCAAAATATTTTTAACTAATCGGCTCACACCAACTAAGCAACCACAACATCGATAATATATCACAAATGTTGTTTCTTTTCATGTCGAATAGAAGAAGCTCATAACACAATTTCCTAAAGAATACCGGAGCAGGTATTTTTGGTACACAATTTAAAGACGTTTGAAATATTTTTATCTTCGCTCACACCTTCTACTTTAATACTGTTATTTAGTTTTGCTATTCACACATCTTGCACTATGGAAAAATTTTGTATGTATGGTGTGTTTATATACTTGTTTTTAATTGTCGTACCATGTTATATGTAAACAAACGTGCTAACGATTAGCTGTCGTCTGACACTTAATCATATGCAAATATTTTTTTGTATATGTTTATGCTTCAGAATTAATATTTGCATTTCTTATACAGAAGATATAATGTAGGTAGCGCTTTGCGCTATATGACTTTCATGCTTAACCATCACTGTTATTGAGTAGTCTTCAAACTTTCTACAGCTGGAAATCATAGCCTATCAGTAATATTGTGCGTAATAACATTCAGTAATACGAAACGGGATAGAACGTAAACATGCAATGTTACGAATTATATATATTACGCATAGAGAATGTACCCATAAAAGTAATATTTGTAAACACTTCTACTGCAACTAACTATTGTATTGGTAATATACCGATGAATATCTCCCATAGGGTCACTATGCATTTACATGAAGTCATTACAATTCGTACACGATATAACATAAAACAAAAAATACATTTGAAGCCGTTAACGGACAAGGTAAACATATGAAATCCGAGATAACTATTTACACAAATTTCGTTTGTATATACTTTGTGCATCAAAGAAAAAGCAAAATCGCACTCCTTACTTGGAAATGAGATTATAGAAGAGGATTAATGCTGGGAAAATAACACTCTGACAACCTCAAAAAATGTTATGCGAATATAATCTTATGTGAATATAATTTTATGCGAATAACGTAATATTTTTCTATGCAGGAACATAAATATATTTAAAGATAAAGTTTTATGCATATATGAACACACACACGCACACACACAAACACACAAACACACACACACAAGCACACAGTGAGAAAGAAACACACACTCATACACACACATACATAGATACATGCGTACAAACGCTCATGTATAGTCGCTGCAGTAAAACATATGTTGGCTATTGTTATATATTCCGTATATATATATATATATATATATATATATATATATATATATATATATATATATATATATGCATGTATGCATGCATACATATATATATATATATATATATATATATGTGTGTGTGTGTGTGTGTGTGTGTGTGTGTGGGTGTGTGTGCGCTCGCGCGTGTGTATGTATATATATCTTAAAAATAGGGGCATGTAAGAAATAGCAAAAACAACAGTAACATCGCCCCTTTCTGGACAACCACATTATGTTGGCAAATAGCCTTTACTCTAAAGATCTCTTACTGAATGTCTCTCTTTGAGAGATTTAGATATAATAAGATTTCTATGTTTTGATCTGTGTCTGTGTGTCCCTTCAAAAACTGTATGTTCGAACTATAAATTCAGCAATGCCATCTGGCCAAAGTAGCTTCTCTGTGTTAATAAAGTGCAAAAACCCAGAAACTAGTCCGCAGTTGTTCTATTGCGCTAGATGTGGTGCTGAGCTCCCTGTCCGGAAACATAAGAACAGAGATAGTGTGTCGTATAGCCAGCTAGAAACGATGTTTCTTGGGGCTAAAACAACAGTAATATTGTCCTTTTCAGGACAGCCATATCATGTTGGCAAATAGCCTACATTATATGTGTGTGTGTGTGTATGTGTGTGTGTGTGTGTGTGTGTGTGTGTGTGTGTGTGTGTGTGTGTGTGTGTGTGTGTGTGTGTGTGTAGTATATATGAATCACAAAAGTTACACGGACAGACAATGTGTACCAAGAAACAAAGGGAAAGAGGACTGATTGGATGCGAATACAGCATTGGAGCAGAAGAAAACATATGTAAGAAATTCCACCGGACTGCTATTATTGGATGTATGGCGTTCAGATTTGTGTAGGATGAAAGATTGCAATCATAACGCACTGAGCAAGCACTTTAGAATGAAAGTGATAAGTGCTGAATATGTGATAAGTGCTGAAAGTGATAAGGTTTCAGACTCTTCAAATACGTTTCACAACGTAAATCTGATTAGTCCTCATCAACTGCATTTACCTAGACAATATTTCAAATGTAAGACAAGTTTTTTCATGTTTGTTGCACGCACGCATTTTTGCCAGTATATACGCAGTGAAGCTATACAATAGCGTCGTATTTATATCGATTGCTATTGTCCAGTAAATATCGGTGCCTTGTTGTACCACTCTTATGAATTTATAGGGCTATTTTTTGCTGGAAATTAATACATTTGTATTAATACATTTGTATTAATACATTTGTATTGAAATATTTTTCATTGATAACTTCTTCACTGTTCTCAGTTCTGTTAACGGCTGGGCGTTCGGGCGAGTATAGTTGGCATTGATGTAGCAACATTTGAAATATTGTCTAGGTAAATGCAGCTGATGAGGACTAATCAGATTTACGTTGTGAAACGTATTTGAAGAGTCTGAAACTTGGGTACTGCATTATCCTTAATCTGGGTTGTCCATTTTCGAATGTTCTTCCTAAGGTAAGACAAGTGTTTCATGTTTGTTGCACACACGCATTGTTGCCAGTATATACGCAGTGAAGCTACACAATAGCGTCGTATTTATATCGATAGCTATTGTCCAGTAAATATCGGTGCCTTGTTGTACCACTCTTATGAATTTATATATGTATATATATATATATATATATATATATATATATATATATATATATATATATATATATATATATATATATATATATATATATATTATGTATGTATCTATGTATGGCGTTTGAAATTATATATATTGCGAGCAGAAGCGAGCTACTGTCATCTCAAGCAGACGAGATTTCCAGTAATGAAGAGAGGCAGAAATAGCCCAAAACCAGTGTGGTCTGCTGGTCCCGTCGCTAGAAGGTGGTAGAGGTTCACTGATCTGCTAGCAATATCTCGGATGCAGCTATTCTTCGTTAACTAGCTAGAGGCAATGTCACTTGAGGTTAAAATCTCCCAGCAAAGTCCCTTCGAAAGAACGGCCATTTTGAAGTAGTTAATAACTTTACTTACACAAACGCACTCTTATGCACGTATGCATATATATATATATATATATATATATATATATATATATATATATATATATAGGTAGATAAATATATAAACACAAAGATAACAAGGTGTGTGTGAATGGATATATGACAGTGTAAAAATGGAATATAGAGGCCCCACATCTTAAAGGAGTGCTTTAGCAAGCTAGAAACACTAAATAATGAGGTAATAACAGAAGGCATACCGAAGTAGTGAAGCCAGTATATACTAAAGAAAGAATTATAAGGTGAATGGATACAATAAAAATTAACTCTTATTGATGATTCCGTTAACGAACGTACAAGGACATAAGCTATTTCATGAACCATGACTGTACAAAGGCATAAGTTATTTCATGGTTGGAAATCGATGAAAAATCAAGCACCAGAATCAAATTAGTTATTTTTGGAAATATCTAGCAGTGAGAGGATAATTGAGTCAGCGACGGTTTGTCATATATTGCATGTCGTATATCATTATACACTTGGAATCATAGCACTATATTTCCTTTATCACATCTTCAAATGAAAGTAATTTTTTAGCATGTTATATGCAAAGAAAAAAAGAAACCAATAAGCTCCAACATCTCAATTGTTCGTATCACCAGACTTAACGAAATAAATAAAACGGCTGAAGAAAGACGGAAGGTAGCAAAGTTGTCACCTTGGTCTGCGGAAGAAATATAACTGATCTCTTTCATAATGTAACTCTGATATATATTACTGCTAATTGTGAATGAGTACAATATATGAATGAACAGATGCATTGATGCTACGTCCAAAATGGTATCTTAGGGTGATCTGTATGTTTTGAGTACACATAGATGATCAGCTAGCCTACCATAGAAAATATTTCAAATTACGTTTCTGTATTCAAGAAGTACATAATAACACAGACATGAGTTAATCTCCTCGATGTACACTAATTATTGGCGAACCTGTGTGTGTAATTTATACATTACTATATACTCAATAACATAGGGGTATTACTATTGAATATAAAATAACGGTGGTGCTGCTCGAGACTGCCATGGATAACCTATTAATAAGGAAAATACGGTGTAGATTACTATAACATCCAGTGCGAATACTGCATAAACCTATGCTACATGGTAGATTAAAAACTCAACGAAGAAGATGGTTTCATGGTCAAGGATAAAGTTGAACTGACATAAATTTCATGGAATGCGGAAAAACTTCAGCCGTCTAAATAAAGAAATACCTGTACACTGATACTCTCTGTGGATATAAAAGTGGGTGGCAGCTACAAAGTTATCATGGTGGCAAGAAATAGAATCTTGAGGAATTTTTGAAGGACGAAAAAGCATACTAAAGATGTCAAGAATTCGTTGTTATGTTATGTCAAGGCTGGCTACAGCCTGAGAATTAGAGCCCTAAGAAGTGGGTTATTGTGAATCCATGGAAAAGAATGGACACGCAATGCAAAGGGTGTGAAATCTCTAGAGATGAACATAACCTTAGAACGCTGGCGCAAGGAACAGCAGATAAAATTATATCAGGCACCCTGGGCGATCACATACCTGAAAGGAAGGAATATGTATATCTATAGTTAAATCGAAATAGAGATTAGTAGTGAGAAGTTAAGCGAGCCATAGAATTGTAAAGTAACTGATGTGGTAGATATATACATAGATCTGATATAATGACGAACTTTCAAAATACAATGTTAAATTATATAGGTTCAATTGCATTTAATTACGCATCACACTGTTGCATTTTTTCGTTACGTTGTACAAATGGAACGTTAGTGAAACTTTAATTTTTGTTCTTCGTCGTTTAAGACGAAAGACATTTGCTACAGCATCCCAAGATAAAGAACAATTTGCTTTGTCCAGCTGCGTAGTCGCAGTTTATTTTTAAATTAGGGAAAACCTGGGTTGTATACATTAAGAAATATTGGCGGATCATATTGTAGGAAGGTATAAAATGAAACCACGGGAAGGGCATCTATCAAATGTATCTTGAGTCCTAATACTTCTGAGCCATGGGAATAACATATGGTATGAATGAGCTTTGAAATATAAATCTGTCTCTATAACAAAAACATTGTATCTTAAACATTCCAAAATGATAGTTATTTTCAGTTCCACCATGAAGTAGCAGAGAGTTGACAGGTGTATTTCGGTAGAATGCACAATTCCCAATGTCCACTCGGCAGATGTCATGTTATCTACAACTAAATATAGGATTACGAAGCTTAGAAAACCATAATTGATAAAAATATGAGACATCCAAACAGTAGAGTTATTATAAAATAATATAACCGTGAAAAGTGTGTAACACTGTGCCACACGTAGCACTGTGCTAGAACACTATTCTAGATGATGATGATATATTGTGAAAATGTACTTAATATCCTTTGAGAATGTTAAAATGTTTAGATCATTCGTATCTCCCACTACTTCCTCCATCTATCTCTAATTTTCGGTCCAAATAACCGCTCTTGTCCATAAGTTTATGCGTCTAAAGAAGCAGAATTAAAACTTAAATCTCAAACAAGCAATCGATCATATTTTTGATTATTTTCATTCCATTTGTATTTCAAAATACAAATATAATATTCACATATAAACCTGCAACACCTCAACGGTCGTCAAAGGTAAACGTTGCTTGGGGTACAACGACGAAGTATATACACTTTTATTGATGGAGAAAAAATTTTCTTTTACACGTGTGTTGAAAGCACGTAAATATATTCTAATGACTTCTCATAACTATCATTATTTTCATGTGCTTTCTGCAAACACGATTTGACGTGCAGATTTGCTGCAAAACCCATAATTTTCTTATTCTTCAGGTTGGTATTTTTTTTTTATTAAACAACAATATTGGCGCGTGCTATTATTTCTGTACGCAATTCAGTGCGTATCATATGGCATATCATATGAATGTAACTTTTGACATAAGTTCTCAGTTCATGTTTATTTCTGTGTAATGTAATTTTACGGTAATCATACATCCCTCTTTCTGTACATAATCTCGAAGTATCCCATCAAAATTTCATGCTGTTCCTCATATAATATAACAAAATGCATGTGCACACCTGCCCACATACACACACATATAGCATCCCCTGCATACACACATACACACACAAATGCGTGGATATATATATATATATATATATATATATATATATATATATATATATATATATATATATATATATATATATGAGTTTGTATGTATAGTAAAACGTGTACAAAGGAATAAAACAAAATTTCATATGTATGAAATTGTTATGTACGACCGTTACAATGGTTTGCTATACATATTTATTACTTAATTACCACAAATATATCAGTATATGCAACAGTTAAAAAATGCAGGGAAACGGTTGCATAATTAAGTACCTGCAATAAATGTCCAAGGGTACTCCTTGTTGACGCGAAATGTTTTCAATTGTTTATTCACACACGACAGCAGCCCAAACGCAAAGCTGGAAGTAAGTATAATACTACTACTGGATAACACAGAGTGATATCTGACGGTGGACGAGCTTTATACTGTACTCTACTATATTCTCGGCAGAATACACTGTAAATATATAAATATACATACACAATATAACAATAAAGAGGAACACCGCTCTTTGCTCCTGCTATAGTATGGTATTTGTAAATATTTTTCAAGGAGATGTTTGATCATGATTTTGATTTGACATTACATGTCCTCATCATACAGTCTGCTGGCGGCTAGTAAGCGGACACTTCAAACTCACTTTCAGCAATTTATTGCGAAAAAATCTATATGAATATATACATATATATGCACAAACATATACGTGTAAGTTTGTGTATAAAATCCACGGTTTTATTATTGTGTTTGTCCAGCCGAAATGCACGTTCACCAGTATGAATTGGTCCCATGGTATTCAATACTAAGTTCTCTTCATGTTCTACGTTCTAACTTGGTTCTCCATATTTTTTACAAGCTCACATCTATGTTGTTGAAAGGGCAAAACTTGGAACATATTTCACTTGTTGGTTGATCTCTGTATTTCAAGAGATATATACAATAGCAGCTCAATTTGAAAACCTCAATGTTCCAAGTCTAAAATGAAGTGAAATCGGTTTAGAAATGGGTTTGATAACGAACAACATCTTCTAATTATCTTTCTGTGAAATAATGTGATGAGTTGCACATATAGCACAGCTCATGCTTATAGGGTGACAAACATCGCTTGCTAATTTAAGTTCAAAATTTTACGGTTTTTGGGAACGCATAATTTTCAACACAACACATAAGGCAAAAATGAATTGACTTTCTATAGACATTGTATAGGCACTTGAAATTGATGAATTAAAATCTTCTAATAAGTTGCTTGTAGTCACAAGAGAGCGTCACTCACCCTGCTTGAGGGTGAGTGAAGAATTACATTGAGACATAGAGTGATTTCCTAGCAATATCCACGCAGCATAAGTTTGCTTCCATACCCATGTAGGTGGATAATATTTCAAAATCTCTTTTTAAACTAATCTGTTTACTAGCTCTTGACGATGACCGCTTCCATATATCTTGGAGCATTGTATACGAGGCGCATTGTTAGGCAATTAAAGCATCCGTGTGTTCGTAACTAAAGCAAAATGTGCAACATTCAACAGTCAATCTAGTTTATTATACAACAAGCAGACTGGACTATCAATGTACGAACACTGACATATTCTACTGCAGGGAATTGTAATTGAGCATAATAAACCTTTCTTCTAAATTCACAAGGACTGAAATTTTGGTGGAGGGAACTAGTCGATTACATTTATCCAAAAGTTTCACAGGTATTTAATTTATTGGCCCCGAACAGATGAAAGGAAAAGTCGACCTCGGCGGAATTCGAACTTACAAGGTGATGACAGCCGAAATACCACTGAGCATTTCGCCTAGTGTGCTAATAATTCTGCCTGCACGCCGCCTTCGTAACTGAAAAAAATAATGAAATAATCTACTCCTTACTATTGCGAGAGATATACCGCCCTCTCAGTTGCTATAGAAACCAGAGGAGCAAAACAATAGAATGTTTACTATTTACTAAATATTAGTTTCAGTAGACTTTATAGGAATTAGATTATCATTTGCATATAACTTTAAAAGAAGATTAGTTACACTTGATACAAAAATCTTGCACCCATATCACACTTTGGTCATATACTACAATAACCTGCATACATCAGCCAATAACCAAATTCTTACATGATTACTATTCCTGAAAAATAGGCGGCAATAAGTTTATCTTATCATACAGGTCAGTAACAATATAAAATCAGAATAGCACCATTGTATACTTCCAAAATATACTTATCGATTAATCCAAATGTACGCAGCAACTTGTTTGCCTGAACACTTATAGTAAAAAGCCGCTGCGCATTGCTGAGAATACGTTCTAATGTTAGAAATAACACGGAATAATATGGAATCATAACGTACATAATCAGAAGAAATTGAACATTATACTAATGTGAAAAAAAGTACACACCGGACACGTTTGGAACGTATTTTATCAAGCAACAACTGGTGTAAATACGTTCCAAATTTGAAATTTATATAAAGAAAAACAAAACAAATACTTTCCTCCTCGCGTTACAACTTAAAATAGCTACCTTGTATCACGATCACCTTCTTTTGTACTGCACATGCACGGCTGCCATTTGAACTGAAGGCAGTAATCCGTGAAATCATTGGTTGCATATTAATGCTTGTGATAGCATAATATTTCAATGCTTCAAAATTATAGTTTACGTCTGCTTCCTCATCAGACATCGCTGCAACGAACTCCGACTGACATCTCTCGCCAATACCATTGATAAAATAACATTAGACAGACGATAGCGTCTCTACAAAGTAAAGTTGTCTTGAATTTACACGCAAATACATACGTAATTTTACACTCACAGTAATAAATACATAATTTCATACAGAAATTTATACGAATGTAATGGTCGGGAGATAGATGAGAAATGTTAAATACACTCTCAAGTGGATTCAGAAAATCGGATTCAAATTAAGCAAGCAACATTCTTAAATGTGAAATAGGATTCATCAGCACTTTATGACAGATAGTATGTATCATTTGACAGGCCAATTTAAATATAGTTTTTTTTTTTCGTAAGAAAGATACTGCGGCTGATATTTTAGCCGTAGACGACTAAACCAGGAACAAGGCACAAATGTGCATATCACTGCTGGTAGTACAACTCTGCTTGTCAGAACCCTGACCTGATAGACACGTACACATATACTTACACACATAGAGGTCCTGAACCAGCGCACACTGACATAAGCTTGTGTGTTTGTGTATGTGTTTGTGTGCATATCTATAAGTGTGCGTTGATATAGACAGATTTACAGAGAATAAGGGAGAGATAGTATTATAAGTATGTAAGAATTGCAAAATACGCTGACATACAACAAATAAACATATATTCAGCTTATTATAAATTTGTTTTATATTTTCTTTTGTGTTCCTGCTGGCATTTTGTCCTCATCATTTCACCTGATTCTTTTAACAAGTTTATTAACAAATTATAACGTACTAGCGTGAAATAGTGTATCGGTTCTCCATCCATCAATTTCTGAAATTTATCGCGACTTCTCTCTTGCCAGCACTTTCAAAATCTATTGCTTCATTCACATTCCACAAATAAACACAAGCTGAAGTTTAGTGTTAAAGACAGTTACATTTGATTGATGGTTTTATTAGACAATTAACGATGTATCTCATCCATCACATTTCCTATTACACCAACTGCTATTTTATTTTGTTTTAACTTTTATTTTTTCTTCCAGAAAATTCTTCACTTCTGAAATTGCCCAAAAGTTTCTTAAGAAATTCCCATCAATTGATTTTCTGAACACGCATGTGCAAAGTAAAAGTTCCGTGGTTCGTGTGAAAATGATAAAGAAAAAACTCTAAGAGAAAACACAGACATTGAAAAAATAAAGAGATGAACACTTTCTTTAGAAATTCGTATTACGCAAGCGATATATTTAAAATGCAATAAAAAGTATTAAAATTAACTTATGTGTGGATATATGAAACAGTAAATGTCTCTCAGTATATATAAATGTGTATGTTGTGTGTATGTGTGTAATATAGATATATTCACTATGTTGTCATCGTCGAACTAAAAACTATTTTCTTAACTAAGTTTAGTCTTGAGATAGAGAGTACCCTTACATTGCTTACGGCCAAGACAAACTGTATTTCCAAACGATAGCCGAGTATTTGTCGTGGTAACATGAGAAATGTATCAGTGGGACAAAATATGAGTTTCTAATGGGGCTGTATTGATTGGCTCGGGAGAACGTGGTTAGATGTCGTAGGAAACTAATTAATTGCGATTAGCAGATTTTTGTTATTCAAGTGGAAAACTATATTTAAAACAATATTGGGAATTTCTGATACATTTTACTGAACATAATCATGTTGATCATTGTGACACAAAAGCAACATCGAGATGTAGATATGGTAATTCAATAAAAGGGATTATCACCTGAGCTTTACAGGCTAATAACTATTGCGGGTTTAAGTATTTTCCCCGGGCGAAAAGCAAGGCGAGCCTTATGATAAAATATTTGAAAGTTAAATAGTCAATCCTGAGCGATGTGGTGTAAATGTGTATATATACATATATATGTATATATGACGGGCTTCTTTCAATTTTCCTCTAACAAATCCACTCTCAAGGCTTTGGTCGGCCTGAATCTACAGTAGAAGGCACCTGCTCAAGTTACTACGCAGTAAGACTGAACCTAAAGCTATGTGCTTGGGAAGCAAGCTTTTTACCACACAACCACTCCTGTGGTTACGTTTATGGAAGTTATACAAATTTCATATTTTAGAAAACAGGCGATTAGCAGATAGGCAGGAATTATTAGGGAGTTGAAAGCCTGCAAGGAGCTCCGTAGAAGTAGACGCTGTTAGTGTTGTATATATATACCTGAGTTTC
>NC_142936.1:52836893-52879393 GCF_046866305.1 Octopus bimaculoides | reverse complement strand
TTGATAGAAGGGACAAATTTTGAAGCTTGGATTTTTGTTATTGGTGCAGATGTCGATGTGTTGGCTGAATCCTGTGTTTCTGTTTTTTTTTTGTTTTTAATTTTGATCTGGGATCTGTGCAGAGCCATCCTTTGACGTAGACTGTTTTTTGTTCGGCATATGTATTGCTCTGACACCACGAGCAGGTTAGTGCGTATATCAGGTTCTCCGAAGTATATGTGAAGCTGCCTGCCTTTCACTGTGAAACGTTGTCCCTGTTTGAGGGAGAACTCTGATACCTCAATTAAATCGACACATATCCCACACTTGATTCTTCCGCATGTTTTTACTGACGGCCTCAGTGTTGTTGGTGAGCGTTTTCGGGCTTGGGTTAGGAGACTTTTCATAGATTTGGGCTGTCTATTGCTTTTTATTGCAAATCTATGAAAAGTCTCCTAACACAAGCCCGAAAACGTTCAACAACAACACTGAGGCCGTCAGTAAAAACATGCGGAAGAACCAAGTGTGGGATATGTGTCAATTTAGCTGAGGGATCAGAGCTCACCTTCAAACAGGGACAATGTTTCACAGTGAAAAGCAGCTTCACATGTACTTCGGAGAACCTGATATACGCACTAACCTGCTCTGGGTGTCAACAGAAATACATAGGCCAAGCAAAAACCAATATACGTTAAAGGATGGCTCTGCACAGATCCCAGATCAAAATTTAAAAACAAAAAGCAGAAAAATAGCATTCGAACAACACATCGACTTTTGCGCCAATAACAAAAATCCAAGTTTCAGAATTGTTTGCCCTCTATCAATTCAGGGACGATACAACCTGTAGCCAGCGAATTAGTAAAGAGTCTCTCTTTATTATAACAGAACGCATGTACAACAAATGACATATCCACCACGACCTTAGAATAACACACACGTAAATATTAAAAATAATACATTCTAAAAAGATTTAAAATAATACATTCAAAACAGTCCCAATCACTGCTATGATCCACAATGAGCCTACTACTATCCTACCATCCCGCATTCTCTTATTCTTTCTTTTCTTCTCTGTCTACTTCTTATTCTTCGTCTTCTTCTTCCTCTCCGCCATCTCCTTCCGTACTATACTACTACTGCTCTTTAGAATAGCACCTACGCAAATATTCTAAACAATACATTCAAAAGAGATATCTCAAGAATTCAATCAGTACTACCGACCATTTAACATCCTACTACTATCATAGGGCTCCCGCTTTGTTTCCTCTTCTTCTTCTTCTTCTTCTTCTTCTTCTTCTTCTTCTTCTTCTTCTTCTTCTTCTTCTTCTTCTTCTTCTTCTTCTTCTTCTTCTTCTTCTTCTTCTTCTTCAGATGTAGTGTAGTGGTTATATTGCTAACACCATGTACTAAGACCACATTGACTGTTAATAGCGCAATATTAAAATGTCATCTCCGTCTCGCCTTTTTCGGTTTCTCCGAACCTGAAATAGTAGATTCTTTTGTATGTGTATGAAACTTTAAGTTTGAAACTGCTATTAAGGAAATTGAATGCGTGTGTATGAGTGAATATGTAAGCGAGCGTGTGTGTAGGAAAGTAGCTAAACAACGACTAATATATATGCTTATACGACACCGCAGAGATGTTTAAATATCCTCTCCATCTGATAGAAATAACTTTATTTTTTATGTAACTCTATATTGTTGAAAGCGCGCTACACCGCATGATGTGCGTTTAGTGCCGTTGATCCTCAGGTACTTGTTCTGTCGTGTATGACTGGTCTCTGGAAAAACATAACGTAAATTTGTAAAAACTTCCAACTCCCTGTCCCAAAATAAGCTGGCCAAACACAAACATGAATTTGGTTGCCATATTTCTTTTGTCATATTGTGGTAGAAATTGACTTAAAATGACATATGTAAAACTGTTAAATGGCGATGTATATATAATGTAGTTCACTTCATATTGAGTTATAAATAAAGCTGAAGTACATCATACATTATAATTTGTATTGAAATATATTGCATATGTTCAAATTCATTTGAACATATATTCTGAAAATTACATTTTAGCATGCATTGGAAAGGCATATTTAGAATTCCTTTAGACAGAACAACATGGAATTCTATACATTCCTCTAAGTACATGCCACGTACACACGATAATGTTTTTTTTTTTTTTATCATTTGTTTAAATGCATGTACATGAAATCCCAATTTGTATTGTAGAAAGAGATTGAAATGAATGTGCCCTTCAAATGCATGCCGCAGACCAATATTTCGAATATACCTTCACATTGCTCTCAAAATTAGATCATTGAAATATGTATATATATATATATATATATATATATATATATATATATATATATAACTTTAATGTATATATTTCTTTCACTCATTCCATGGAATATCTATTGTACTTCGATAGCCCTTCCGTTAAAATACATGAGATACAAGTGAAAATCGCAGCATTATATATAAAAAAATGATTCGTTATTCATTGTAATCCAAATTAATCAACATGATGAATTACAAAACGTTCTGTACATTCAATATAGTATGGATATTCGTGCACTAGCGTATTAGAAGAAATCTATAGACATATCTTCGCTATATTACACAAGTGAAAAATTACTTAATACAATTTTACGCGGATTAGCTAATGCATTTTTTTCATTACTATCGATTAAAATTCCAGTTCAGTTTAATGTCATATTTTAAAATTACTTCTACTTTGTAAAAAATTATACCTCAAATAAAATAACACGGCTGTGTAAGTTGTTTCCTTAATAAAAGTAAAAAAATAATGCGTATCTATGTACATTTGGCCTTTTGATATTTAATAGTTTCTGTCTTTGTATGGTTTTTCAATTTAGGCTTTATTTTATTTATACGTTAATGTAAAAAGTTGTTTCGATAAATTCAAAGAGATTTCACTCCTAGAAAATGATAGCGCACGAATATGACTTCACATGAAATTAAAGAAACATCCATATAGGCGCACACGTACACAAAACTAGGCACATATATAGGCATACGCATGCAGAGATTCACGCATGAGTGATGTGTTTGTATGTTCGCGTGTGTATGTCTGCGTGTATGTGTGTGTATGTGTGTGTTTATGAACTGTTGCATGAATTAAGAAACTACTGTTGTACGACAGAAGAAATACATAGATACAGCGAATTATGAGAATTATATATCATAAAATAGATGCTGATCTCTGTATGTCTGACCGTTACATCATAATATGTAGAAGGAGGAGATCTGGTGAGGGAATCAGTTAGAGAGATAACCTGCCACATCCTTGCTGAAGGACGGAAGAAAAGGAGAAAACTGTTGAGAGAGAAATTCAGTGAAAGAGAAAGAGAGAGAGAGAGAGAGAGAGAGAGAGAGAGAGAGAGAGAGAGAGAGCGAGCGTGTGGGTGTGTATGTGAGTGAAAGATAGACGGATAGAGAGATAGAAAAACAGATATATATATATATATATATATATATATATAGAGAGAGAGAGAGAGAGAGAAAAGTAAGTTGGTAAGTAGGTAGGTAGATACGTACGTACGTACATAGTGGGTATTACGTAAGTTCGTAGGTAGCGTTGTTACTATAGTAACTGAAAAGATTTAATTAAAAACGCGGTAATTTTAACTGTAACTACTATTTCACTACCATACAGGCAACGAAGTAAAAATAACGAATCTACCCGACTTTGATTAACTGCATACGCGTTCCAGGATTATAATATAATATACACCTCGTTAATCCTGAAACGCGTATACTGTTAATCAAAGCCGGGTAGATTCATCATTTTTTTCTTTGCCTGTATGAGTTGCGAGTGCTACCGTCTGGGAGATATATTATAGTAGTGAAATAGTAGTTTTAACTGCTATTTCTAATTTCGGTGTGTGGTGAAGCAATTTTTGCTGAACCCTAATTTTAATTATGTTTATACATACATACATATAGATAAATGTGTCTGCGTGTCTATGTGTTTGTGTGTGTGCGCTCGCGCGCTTGTCTGTGTATAAATTCAATAGAATCTGGACATGTCATGCGGAAAGCCAAATTAGCTAGGTAGAAGAACGTGGAGTTTACACTGAGGTGAAACTATATTTTGGATAACATATGTTTGCAGAATACTGTAAATATTTTCGTGCCCAAATCCAATTTCAGCCGTATATTCTATCCTTGTTGGTTCTTTGTGGCGTAGATTTCAAACGAGAACACAAATAGGAATGAAAATTTACGACAGCTATCTAGGTAGAATTGTATTGATGCATGCATTGATTATATCATAATATATAATCCACTAACTTCAGGTAAAATTTTGAACAAGAATCAAACTGGCCAGATAAAACGTCGATCGTCACGAATACATCAAACACGTATATGTATTTTATGTGTATGTGAGAGTGTGTGTTTGTGTGTGTGTGCGTGCGTGCTTGCGTAAGTGTGCGTTTGAAGACTTGCTTCGCTTTCCTAAAAACCTAAAACTGAAATATTGAACTACCGGGTGAAAGTACTAACCTTTGACTTGTCATGGCAATTTCTTATTACCTGTATCGTTTAGGCTTAAAAAAGCTAAAGTTAATTATATATATATATATATATATATATATATATATATATATATATATATATATATATATATATATATATATATATATATGCACGTGTGTGTGGATGTGGATGTGAGTGTGCCTTTCTGTGTGTGCATGTACGTAGTATATATGTAAGTATACATATACATGTATAAATACATCAATATTATAATGAGGAAAGCTGTTTATTAATTAAGTATCTAACAGTTACTAAAAGAAAGCAATTATTAAATTCTTGACCGTCTGGAATCTTTGATATAAATTCATGTTCGAAGAAATTTCTTGTAATTTCGATTTCTGAAGTTTATTGAATATTTGAACTACAACTTTTTCATAAATTTTAATATTCGTTGCATTCAACTTTTTTCATTTCAATGTTTTCATTTCAACTTTTAATTCGCCATTTACAAAACCCACAGTTTATTCTATATACGTAATGTAAAAATAAAATAAAATATTTATTGAATGCATGCTAAGAGACAAAAGAGCTGTATAACTTTAAGGCTTAGTATAATGTCAGTTTCCAGAGTTTCTTAAATGATTATTTTTGATAAAATGAAATTTTTTTGATATATCAGTATAAAAAAAAAAACAAGTGGATTCGTTGGTATGGCTGTTTGGAACGCTTATAAGCCTTACAATAATAACTATGTGATCACTGCTATTTCTAGCTCACCAAACGTAATTGGGTTATCTTGAAGTTTGTTTAAATTAGAGATATATTACGACTACGATAAATTTTTGAAAAAAGATATTTACTAAGCAGATGAGATTATTTTATAAATTGAAGTTTACAAGAAAATTTACTTTCTAAACTTCCTTTTATTATTGAATATTTCAAGTTCACAAATTAAAATATTCGGTACAAGGCAGTTTTTAACGCGCTTTTATTTATGCGATTTTGTCATTGTATATTTATTTCATTCATTGTTTGCAATGTTCTCTCCCTCTCATACACATACACTGTCTCTCTAATATAAGCATAGGCACTATCTTTGTAATATAAACACACACACACACACACACACACACACACACATTCCTGGTTTGATTTTGTTATTACACAAATATCACATTAGAATTGTGCATTTCATCACGGGGCGTCCAAAGATAAAAATATGCGACTGAAAATATCTGTGTGAAAATATTATCAAGTGGCTAGCAGAAAGTCTTCCTACTAGTATATATTATGCACGCAGAAATATGTATATGTATACATACATATACATATATGTATTGTTTACTCAGGCTGTTTCTAACGTATTAGACTCAATGAATCGTGAGGTAACGCTAAACGGGATGTCATGAACAATCTCTTGTCTGAGTGCAGAATCTCATTGATTAGCTGAGACAGTGATACATGCTTCAAAAACTTGCGCTTGGGAAAATATTACACTTAGTTTTAGATTATTACAATATATATTATAAATATATATATACTGTAAATTAACATATATTATAATTGCATATTTCACTCATTTTACAGCATTCTATTTGTACATTTTACCTTGCGCTTTAAACTTATTATTTTGAAGAGGCTGAATGTTAGTCACCTACGCACAATATGTAAATCTCTGGCCTAGCAGTAATACCCAGAAGCATTGCCCTTTCGGAAATAAATCTACATACGTGGGAGTGCCGACAGTGTCCCGCGCCACAAATACCCGCAGAGAGACGAAACCGTACTGCTCGCGTTCATACTGTGTGCGAGTTTTGGAGACTTGTGGATTTATGTCGAACAACTGTTAACACATGTAGGAAGCGTTCAGCTATCGACCGACTTCCTTGAGAAGGTCTCAACTCTGCCTTCCTTTCACCGTCAAGAACATGCAGTTTTCCTCTGCCGCGTCACTTTAGGGAGAGAAGTTGTGTAGTAAACGCAAATGAGAAGACTAAAGATAGAAACCTCCCTATTTGACAAAGTTCGCGCTGGCATTTTTTATATTTCTATTTAGAAAGGAAAGCAAGTTTCGAACGGGACGTCCGGCCCCTCTCGGTAGAATCATTGAAAGGCGTCTGAATGTATCGCTGGTGACCCTAGTGAGTGTGCCCGTTCTAAGCTGGCGCCCATAGGGTGTGAATTTCGGAAGAGAGATGTGCACTTACCATGATACTACTGGTGATTAAGCTGAAGAGTGTTCTTTCGCTGCCCCACGTCCGTGGGGTTTACCTATATATAGCATATTTGTTGTTATATATTTGTTATTAATTTTTATTTTCTTTCTATTTCGGCAGGTTCATGTAAAGCCCCAACTCTCCTTTGTTTTTGATTTACCCTAAATGTTTTGCATTACTTGACGCCAACAAGAAAGTTTTAATATGGTGTTCATTATAATAATCAGAATATTTTGATGAGAAAAGCAGCACTGCTATGGGTCATATTGTAATTCGAAGATAATGCTGTAATCGGATAAAAATGTTAAGTTCATAGCAATGCTCTTTAAGAAGCCAATAGAATGATGATACTATAAACCGATAATGGAGGCAATGACCAAAATCTTAATTAATCTTGGTAAGAAAATGTGAGAAGTAATTATAATAGTGATAAAGCCGACGATGGTGTTCATGACAAAAATGTTCTTGAAACTGATGATGATGATGATGATGATGATGATGATGATGATGATGATGATGATGATGATGATGATGATGATGATGATGATGATGATGATTAAGAGGAGGTGGTGAAGGAGGAGCAGTAAGGAGATTAAGAGGAGTGTGACATCCAGCATGACGTCGACAAAGACGCGAATTATTCGGCTGCCAACGATAGTCGTGTTGATGGATGAACTATGTAGTTGATAAAATCAAATATTAAATTATATTTATAGATCATATCAATACTGCTTTAGCATAAGAAATCATTAGAGCTGCTAAAAATATATTCGAAGATGAAATATAAGATTATTGAATGCAACAAAAGGTTTACTGAACATTTTTGTTATTTCTTTTTTTTTTTTTTTACTATTGTCTTGATGGGGAAAGAGCCATTAATTAACCTTTGAGATGTCTCCATTGATATATGTTAAACAATCTATTTAGAGGTAAAAAAAAATGAGATTGTTAAAGAAATTGTGACAGAACATGTACAGAATATATATCGTATTTGAAACGGGCTATACGTTATCTAATGTTAGGTATATGTCTTTGGAAGTCAGATGCATTCCGTGGCTAATGTAGTAATCCGGTAAGCAGAGAAATAAGTTATAGATATATGAACGACAACTGTTACCAGGGCATGTAAATGTTTGTTGCAGAGAAGTATATAGTATTTTTACAGTGCGGTAGAGAGATAAAATGATTAACAATACTAGTAGAATTTATAAAGGGTAGATTGTTGTGTTTGTCTTCCTATTGCTCACGATGTGGTTCCAAGAGGCTATCCATTTCTCTTAATTCAGCATGCTAGTTTATACTAGGATCAGAATGATCTTCCACTTAACAGAGAAGGTACTACTTGTATTGTCCGTCTTGGATACTAAAAGGGATGTATTAATGAAGAATGGAAATAATACATACACTGGGACGCTATCTCACAGATTTTGGCCTCCTTTCTGTTA
This sequence comes from Octopus bimaculoides, assembly GCF_046866305.1. Lineage (NCBI taxonomy): Eukaryota > Metazoa > Mollusca > Cephalopoda > Octopoda > Octopodidae > Octopus > Octopus bimaculoides. The sequence goes on along the minus strand of NC_142936.1, from coordinate 52,871,253 downwards.
TATTATTCTGTACCAGCAACATTAATTATGGTTTCTACAGGAAAAAAGAACAAAGATATTTGTTTTCTTTCTTTTCTTCTCTTCTTTTCCTTCTACTTTCTGCATCAAATTTCGTCCCGTTTTTGTCTTGTCCTCGCTTATTCTCATATTTTCCCGTAGAACAGCGTACTGGGTTTAAATGCATCTGATATAGGAACTAAACCTGAAAGACTGCTCGGAGATAAATGGCATGTTACATAGATCTGCCAATTCAATGTATCTTAAAACATGGAACTATTAGTAGTTCTTCTGTAATTGTGTGTGTGTGTGTGTGTGTGTACGTGCGTGCGTCAGTGTGTATGCGTGTGTATGTATACGCACACACACACACACACACACACACACACACATATATATATATATATATATATATATATATGGAGTAGATGGAACTGGGTCAACTGACGAAGGGTTATACTCTTTATGTTGCATGTCTCGTTTCCCTGTTTTTTTCGTTGTTCGGAAAAAAAGCTCGGTTTCTGTTTTTGTCTTTATGTTTTCGTTTCCCGTTGTTTTTAACGTTTTTTGTGATGTCCTGTACCCATATATGCATTTATGTATACATATAGATGTAGGTATGTATATATATGTATGGATATATGCATATGTTTATATATTATTTATATGATATATATATATATATATATATATATATATATATATAATAATAATATTAGGGACAAAATCCAAAATTACAGGTAAAAATCTCAATTAAAATCAATTTATAAAAAATTAAAATGAAATTGAGCCTTATAGATAAAGTATATATAAAATATATAGTTTCAGGGAAAATAACCAATTTTCAAGAACTCATCGATGAAAATCCACTATCACATATAGAAAAATTAATAATTAAAAGCACAATAAATGAGTATAATATAAAGTAAAGTAAATATCATAAGATAAATATAATAAAAAGATTACACGTGTTTCATAAATACATATACCATCAGAATCTCCTGAAATATTTCAGTTCTGGCCTTTTCATTTCTGAAACTTATCAAAATAAAAGTATATGTGATTAAATAAACTTTATTGTTAACTGCTGTTTACAACATTATTCAAATAACTACGTAGATTTTCGAGAAAACCACTTCCATACATATATCTACAATTATAGAATAACATGGTTAAATAGAAGAATAACACTAGCTAAATTAGTACTATGGTTTTCAAACATATGTATCTGTTTAATTACCTATGTCCTTCATGGTTCTGTGCATTCTAATATATTTAAACTTATGTTGGTTATATCGATTGTTAATGATTTTGTATTTTTGTGCTCGTGTAATGTATATTTTGTGCATGTGTATGATCATGTGTATGTATGTATGTGTATTTGTATGTCTGTTTCTGATCGATAAATTTATGAAAGTAGGTGTGTCTGTAGACACGGCGGAAAACAGAACTATTTATGTTCACTGTTCATTCCTCGTCAACTTCGCGAGACACAATCTTGAGACTGACAGTTATTTAACTGCATATTTTATGCGATCAATATAATTGTCTTGCACAGCTGAACTTACCGCCTGTCACAATAATATTACTTGATTTCTGTCACGAAGATATAAGCGCTGAATTAATTGAACTTCCCTAACTAACAATGACGAAGAAAAGAGATTGCAGGCAATGCCAGATTTCGACAAGCAATTGGTAGACGCTTCAAAGAGGTTTCAAATTATTATGCCCTTTAAGCAGTTAATAGAGAGCGATGGCATGGCTCAGCAAATATATGTGTGTTTGGATTTGTATGTAAATGTGCATGTGCTTGTAAGTACACCTTCACACACACATACATATATGCATATACGCACAAAGACATTTGCTTTAACAACAAATATGAACAGACATACAGATATGAATTTGTATATAATTTTTTTCATGACATAATTAAAACGGTATTTCATATGATAGTATTTATTATTCCCAAAGTAAAGGTATTCGTTCCCGTTTCCAGTTGTTCAGTTTCACATTGAACTTTAACCCCGAAAAATACTTTGGTATATTAATCTCTAATTTCACTACTTGTTTTTAGTAGTAAATGTGTATTACGCCATGTTGAAGAAAAAAGGAGCATGTACAAACTATGTTTGAAAGGGGGCTTTGTCATGAACAGAATCCGTTTTTAGCAGAATTCCCCGATGATGTCTAAACGCAACGAAAAAAAACGTTATAATCAGAATAAATGACAATGTTTGCACGACCAAGGCCAACTGGTTAAGAAACATAAAGCTGTTTTCAAATGTAGTTTATAGTATACTTAAAATAATTGTTTAAGCTAGATAGCCGCTTTCTTTTGGTATAATAGATTTTATTGTTTAATAATCCATTATCAAGAATTTCTTTTATTAGTGTATTCCAGAATTGACCATTTTACATCTTAGTGTATTCTGTGATATGTAATATTTAAAATTAAAGTGGTCATTTGCCTCTCTTTTTTGAAAAGAGTAGGATTTTATTTATGAGACTTGTATATGCGTGATTTAGTCTCTGCTATATTGATAACGATCGATCTATATAAATGCATTAGATTCCGACTTTTCTTATCCTTGCCAGTTTATTTGTAACGTACTATGAAATATTTATCAACAAATGCAATTAGGCCTGAAGTTAAAACGATTATCAAAATAAATGAAATAATGTGCAATAAATGCATATATTATATAATGTAAATCAATGACCACGAAGGAAATTTTTTATATACATACATATATATATATATATATATATATATATATATATATATATATATATATATATATATATATATATATATATATATATATACATATATATATATATATATATATATATATATATATATATATATATATATATATATATATATATATATATATATATATATATGTATATATATATATATATACAGATATATACACACAAACACAATAATATATATATATATATATATATATATATATATATATATATATATATATATATATATATATATATATATATATATATATATATATATGTATGTATATATATACATATACATATGTACATATACATACACACACACACATTTTACTTATGTAATGCTAAATGTATATAAAGAATATTTTTTAAGTTAGATTTTTAATAGTAATATATTGTATTCAGTTTCAGCTCCATGTTCTATTATTGTACGCATTCTATTGACTGGTGCCTAGCAATTGTTCATAAGTGAGCTAATATCATAAAATTAAAGACATAAAATTAGGAAGTAACATGTATTCGGGGGGAAAGAAAAGACGACATTTGTGCGACTAGGTTATTGAATACACTTTAGAAAACGACGGCCATACAAAACGTTTTTTCAATTTTATTGCAAATACGTTATGCTTCAATATGTGTTGGAATGTACATATATTTTTGTCGTTTTTACTCGTGCAATTCATAGAATAATAATTTCAGATAATGCACTAGCATGTGGTATAACTTCAAGGAAAACTCAATTGTTTTCAGAAAATAATAGAAATCTATAAGTCATTCTGTTTCTCTATGTTTTAAAAGAAATATATTTCCAATTTTTTAATATATTATTCAGGATACATACTAAGAGCGCAATATATAAAATACTTTCACCGGAGGCATTCACTTTATTATTTCTTTGATATATTTCACAAAAAATATTGATGCTCCGAACAAGAAATCATCGATTGCAAAAACTTTGATAAATATTTTGCTGCAACTACATAAAGTTAAAAACAACCAAGTGTCTGCAAATAAAGAAACTATACAGAAGAAAAAAAAAATATTTAATAGGCTACAACGCTAAACGTATGTATATAAGTAGTTATGAAGATGAATATACGTATACGTGCATTCATCTATGCCTATATGCATGTACATATCCTTGGATGTACGTATCTATGCATGTATGTATATGTATGTATGTGTCTTTAATTAGATATGCATGCACGCACACACACATATATATATATGAATTTATATATTCACATTTATTTATCTATCTCCCTATGACTATATATTTATATGCAAATGCATGTTTATACATACACGCGCGCACACATATATATACTTAACTCTCTCACTTTCTCTTTATATATGTGCGTGTGTTTGTGTGTATGTGTGTGTAAGTATTTGTGTGTGGGTATGTATGTGTGTGCGTGTGTGTGTGCGTGTGTGTGTGCGTGTGTGTGTGCGTGTGTGTGTGCGCGCGCGTATAGAAATACGTATGTATGAGTGAGTGTTTTATGAGAAATATCAGTGAAGCAAACGGCATTTTGCGTCGTTCAAAAAGGACTTCCTTATGCTTATGCAAACTTTATTAGCATCGCTGCCTCTAATTTTAAGAAACATATTCTTAATATTATTGATAAACAAGAAAGAAAAAAAAAACATTAAAGAAGGAGAATAACAGGAAAACGCATATGAAAATATAACAAAAGTATATGGAATAAATTTTCGTAATTGATAAATATATGTGTATTTCTGTGTCTGTGTGTGTGTGTGTGCACGCACTCATTTGTGTGCATTCGTATGCATGTGTGTGCATGTGTTTGTATGACTGGGTACTAGTAAGAATACATAAAAGAGATCTTAGCCCAAGTTCAGAGCTTGCATCAGGGAGTTGTAGTGCTGTCAAAGTAAAACGGTACTGCGCATAAAATAATTCCATCAGATTGAAGAACAAAATATTCTATGAAATATACATTATAAATAACCTCATTATACAAACTCTTCCTAGACATGAAAAACGAGGGACAAATAAGCTGGTGTATTAGTTTAACGCACAGGAAGAATGGAAAAGTCTTTGAGAAATCGAGCTTACGCTATTTGACAGAAGGGAATGAAAGTGAAAAAAATAGAGTGAGAAAGAAAAAAGAAGAGAGAAAGAAGAAAACTACGCAGAGAAATAGAAAATGTAGAAATAACAGCTAAGTGGTGGTTTTCAGTCATGTGGCGTAGAGAAATAGACGGTCATAGCAATGACATGAATGGCTCTATGTCTAATCGTCTAAGAAACGAAGAGCAGGGTTAGCAAGCTGTTTTATTAATGGTACGCTAGACATTCTAGAAACTTCCAGGAGAAACGTTAAGCTTCTTGAATAATTAAGAATTACGTCTCATGACACAGATGCTTCGAGAAACTCATTAAAGGAAGGTTATTCTTTAATCTTTCTTGCAAAGCAGATCATTCAACTATCTAGCTACCGCTAAACACACACACACACACACACACACACACACACACACACACACACACACGCATACACACACATACACACGCATACACACACACGCACACACACATACACACATACAGAGAGGCATACACGCACATACACACGCATACACACACGCGCACACACAAACGCATACACACATACACACACACACATATTGTATGAAGGATCGTGGGCTAGGCCAAGACAATACGAAGTAAATGCAATGTAAATCACAAGAAAACAAATATGTAAACTTATATTGTATTCAATATTTCGTGGTTATCACCCCATTTTCAAGTATTTGACGAATGTTGCCGATGTGCGTGCGTGCGTGTGAGCGTGTGTGGAGTGGACATGCGCTGAAAGATGTTGCTATAGCAACCAGCTTTCTTCTTGCAACTCTCTTCGATTGTTGATCTTAGTTTTCTGTTGGTGTATGAAGATGGCCTCAGAGATTCTACGTTGCCCCTGTTCCCCTGTGTTGCCTTGATGTGCCCTGTGAATTCCCGGGTCTGGCACTTCCATAGATGTTTCTTCACGGAAGTGTCTGCTTGCATGTGGTCTTTAATGCGTGTATGCAGTTTTCGTGCCGTGCTTCCAATGTAGGATGCGGCACATTTTCCACGGATGATCTCATATACAACATAGGTCCTCTGGCACAATTCAGGGTCATTGATGGGGTAGTTCGACAATGCGCACTCCTGAAAGTAGTGAGAGGTGTTGTTCTGCGGACTGCGTGTTGTATCGCTGCAGTAGTTCTGCCGTCAAAGTGTGGTAGCTTTAGGAAGCACGTGCTGGACTTGGGAGTATTATGGCTCTTCCGAGGTTTATAGATTTTGATGCATTGTGTAGTATATATTGATCGTGGGTAAGGCCAAAACAAGGCGAAGTAAATGCAAAGTAAATTACAAGAAAACAAACATGCGAATTAATGTAGACTTACCTTGTATTCAATATTTCGGATTTGATGGTTCTTTCGGTGTTTATAGACCTTGATGTTCTTCAGGCGCCGTTGTTTAGCTAAAGATGGTGGGTAGCCATTCAGGGTTAAGTCTCTGAGGAAGTGTTTGGTGTTGACGGCTTTGTCAGCCGCGTTACCGCAATGGTTGTCTATACGAGCAATCTCGTTTCTCACGTATGCGGCTTTGGCTCTGGTGGGTAAGGCTGACTGTTAGTAAACGAAAAGTTTTCTATTAGCGGTTTTTCTGTAGAATTTGGTAAATACAGAGTCTTCCTCTGAGATCTTTAGTTGGAAGTCGAGTAGAGAGAGGGTTTCGGATTCGTATGAATGTCCAATCTCGAATTTCATGTTTATATCGGTTATTGAAGGTCTTGTGTATGATAATGACCTCATCTCTGGAGGACGTGATGATAAAGATGCCATCAGCGTAACTGGAGAAGGTGCATGAGCGGCGGCTGCTGAGTGCTGTGCGTTCTAGCTTATCCATGTACGTGAAGGCCAGCAGGCCTAACAGTTCAGGTTCCATAATTAGGCCGAAATCTGTTTGTAAATCACACATTTATATTGGAAGTAGGTGTAACCAACTATAATGGTTAGTAACCGTCGTATGTCCGAGGGTGTGCGGCCGAAGACCTGGAGGTTGATGGATGCGGAGGTGGAAGAAAAGGAAGGGAAATATGGAGAGGAGGAGGAGGAGATTGCAGGGGAGGGGGGAGAGATGAGGAGAGAGGTGGGGCATGGAGATGTGGGGTGAGATAAGGACGTGATGTGGTATATGAGGATATCAACGGCCGGGAGAGCAGGTACAGAGGTATAGAGTCTAAAAGAAAAGGATATTTGTTAGTTTTAAATACGAAGGGTCGATATCTTAGAGTCTTGTGAAGATTTCGGAGGAGACGCTGATGTGTCCGGGGAATGCGTGTAGTAAGGGCTTGAGGAGTTTAGAGAGGAGCCAAGAAATCTTATAGAAAGGACCGTTAATTCCTGATACTATGAGTCTGATTTTAAGCTTAGGTCTCCGGGTTTGTAGGGTTTTATTAAATCGAAAAAAGGTTGGAAGGGCGGTGTTTTTAGATGTGTAATTCAGTCTAGTCGTCTTAGAGAAATTCCTTTGGTGACAGATGCTGGTGTTGATGGTGGACTCCAGTTAGTGAGGTGTGATGTTGTAAATCTTTTCGTATAGCGTGGTGTCACTGAGGTGTTCGATAGCTAGTTTTTTGGAGGTGAGTTTGTCTATAATGCAGAATTGTTTCCCTTTGTATGTAGGTAGGTAGATGAGGTTCTTTTTTCTTACGCTTTGCAAGGTCAGGAATTGGGATTTAGTAAGTTTGCGTAATGGGAAAAGGCATTTATCTAATACGTTAAGTATGGATTGTTTGAGTCTAGTTAGTTTGGTGTTGAATTGGAGGTTGGGAGGGAGAGGGTGGAGTGAGTTATCGAGATGGTGGACGGGGAATTTAAGTGTAGCGGACGAGGGAGAAGGGGAGGGAGAAGAAGAAGAAAAAGAAGAAGAAGAAGAAGAAGAAGAAGAAGAAGAAGAAGAAGAAGAAGAAGAAGAAGAAGAAGAAGAAGAAGAAGAAGAAGAAGAAGAAGAAGAAGAAGAAGAAGAAGGGGATGACGATGATGATGGTAATGAAGATGGTGAAGATGACGATGAGGAAGACGTAGGAGCGGTGGAGAGAGAGGAGGAGGTAGGAGGTAAAAGAATAGATGATGACGGTGACGCTGATGAAGACCTTAAAGATGGTGATGGGGAAGAAGATGTAGATGATGGTGAGAGCAATATCGGCGATATTAGCAGCGATGACGATGAAGGGGAAGATGATGTGTGTGTGTGAGGGGAGGTGGTTTAAGGGCCGTAATGCATTTTAGTTGGTAAGCTGTCCGACAGAAGTTGGTCTTTATCTTCAGTTTCAATTTGTCCTTGAGTTGTGTTAGAATGAATTTGGGTCCAGAACTTAGCAGTTGTTTCTCTGCTATTGTGAGAGAACCAATAAGGTCTGTAACCAGGGTAGTGTTAGCAGCAGTAGCAATGGCCGTCGTAAGTATGGTTGTATTAGGTGGTGGTGGTGGTGGTGGGGCCCTGTGGCTTGTGGTAGTAGGGCGCATAGAGTTCGGTGGCTGGTCAGTCATTCCTATGGCTGTCGTGTTGGTGATGGTTGATTGTCATTGGGGTTAGTAGAGGTGTTGGGATGGTGGTAGCAATTGCTGCTGGTCGAGTTAGCAGTAGAATCTAATGTTTATTTCTGTTGGCCGATGTGAGGAATATTGTCACCAGTGTTGCTAGAAGGGGCGGAATGGTAGTAGCAATTGTTGTTGTTGCTGTAGTTCAACGGGTTCTGGGCCGCGTGTTGTTTTTTCTTAATCCATTGGTATTTTCTTGTAAGGGATTCCATCTCGTGGGATAGTCTATTGTGATAACATTGGTTTATCATGTCGTATAAGCGTGATAGAGAGGTGTCTGGATTGTCAGTTTGTTGTGCTAGCTTAGTTTTTAGATTAGGGATATTAAGAATATGTTGAGAGAGCCTCTTGTGAAGATGTTTAAATATTTTCTTAGTGATATATTTCTGTATGAATAAGAGAGAGTTTTAGAAGCTACTTCTTGTTAAAGCATTCTGGTAGGTGAGTATTCCTGATTGTGTTAGGGAAAATGTTGTGTTTTAGACAGTTAGTTAGGAAGTTGATCTTGCAACAATTTCTCGTGTGGTTGGGAAACAAGCTTTTTTTTCACACAGCCATTCCTGCGTTCAGTAAACTTTATCCGATGCATGTCTAAATTATTGTGCATTTCAATGGAATCAGAATCTCGGTTCTATAATATTTGTCCATTTATGCATGTGGTGAATAAATTACATCATCTCGTAAGGTGTTTAGCCTGGGTGTTTCAACAAGTGTACTATTTACGGACGTCTGCTGTGATTAACAAATTTAAAATTAATGATGATCATATAGAGAGCAATATAAGTGGCTTAAGCTCTAATCTCACATGGAAAGTTAATGTATGATCGATGTGTTAGATTATCAATGATAATTTAATGCTTGCTAATTAGTAGGCTCACTGATTCATGATAGCATTGCAATTAAAAGCGCAACATGATGTCAAATGTACGAGATTCATGTAACAACGGTAACAGGAGGCGATACGCTGAAACTACTACTGTTGCTGCTGTTACTGCTGCTGCTGCTGCTGCCACTACTACTACTACTACTACTACTACTACTACTACTACTAGTAATAATGATAATAATAATAATAATAATAATAATAATAATAATAATAATAATAATTATTATTATTATTATTATTATTATTATTATTATAATTATTATTATTATTATTATTATTATTATTATTATTATTATTATTATTATTATTATTATTATTATTATTATCATCAGAATAGAATCTATTTGTACACGAATTGGTGAAATGATGAATGCAATCGAAACTGGATACCTAGGAATGCTTTATGCAGATGGAATGAAGCATGATGATATGAAACAAAAGGGAAAGAAAGATTGCATGCGGCGATAGAGCAAATTTTTCTAGACAAAGCCGAAGCCAGGGACAATTTCGGCAATGCACTTTCACGTAGTTGCTGTTGTTTGGTATGGATGTAGAATTCTGTAGTGAAGTGAAGATGAACTAAAGGAATTGGATAGGAGCGCATCTTCCACGCGCAGACATAAATTATATATACATGAAGGGAGGTAATGTACAAATAGGACTGGTAAGTGTGGAAGGCTACATGCATATTGAACAAAGGAACTATTTAAATTAAATATTTAACTCAAAGGAAACTTTACTTGATGTAGTGAGAAATGGGGGAACATTGCAAATAGGAAAAACGAAAATAACAAGTAAGAAAAGTTAAAGAAGCATTATTCAACAAGTAACTACGTTTTTAATTCCATGCAGCCACAAATGAAGTTGCTGCAGAACTTAGGTGAGACTACTTAAAGAGAGGAACATTTGAAAAGGAGACCGGGAGCACCATACTGGTAGCGCACCTCGAATTGGAGGGTCAATCTTAGGAATGAGCAAGTGTCCGTATTGTGCCGAACTTGTAATGGGTTTCACGAAACCATTGTCCGTATTGTGAATGAATACCCTCAACTTAACCTCAAACCAATATATGTTGTGGGGACATGATGCGGTATCAAATTGCTACATCGGTAACTGTGAAATATGGGGGTTAAGAGATGCAAGATATGGCACTAACACAAGCCACAGAGAATGACTAGGACACCCATTTTCCGAGTTTTGGGACCTTTTCAAGCTGTTGAAGATGACAGTGGATAGTTGTATGGTTTAAACGAAGCTGGCTTTCCAATTCTTCAATTGAAGCCGCACGATCTTTTTCAAGTTCTCCTAAAAGGAGATTGTTATCAAACTCAATTGGACGTCCTGTTCGGGCCTCATCTTCAAGGCTAAAATCTCCACTTATAAATTTTACAAATAATCAACTGGAAATTCTTTCATCGAGGCAGTCTTCTACATAAGCTGAGTGAATATTTCGAGTCGCTTCAGCTGCAGAGTTCCCATTCCTTTCTATACTTTTTGAATTAGTTTCAAAATTTATTGTTCACGTATTTTGGATTTTATCACACTTTATATCCGAGTACTTGGTATTCCATTTCCCTACACATGCTTATAATATTTTACAAATATATCATAATACCAAAATACATGCAAGAAAAAGCAATTTATTGAATATTTAAAAAGTATTGAAGTATTGAGTGTAAACGAAAAAAAAGAAAAGCAGTATAATTTTCTGACAGTTTGAGTCACTAAGTGGGTTCAGTAATGATTTCTAAACTTCAAATTTCCTTCAACTACAAAGGACGGAAGTAAATATGTAATTGCTTTTCTCGTTGTCTTGCGGAATCTATAGTATCTCGACCATAGTTACCCGTGGAGTAGGGTTATGTCTAATTCCGTTGGAATTTGCATTCAATCTTCTCAAAGAAATAACCTAATGCTTATCTTGATGAGAGTGAACACTTCAACCGTGAATCAATGTCATTGTATTAGAAGTTATTCTGTTCACAAAAATATGAAAAAAGTTTCGTTTGTAAGACGAACATAACACAAATAATCCTAACACTCAAGAATTTAAAACAATTTAAGCCTACAAGACGCAAAATATGTCTGCTTTCACTATATTCAAGATTTAACTACGTAAACCTGTCTGAATTCTCTTCTGTAGTTCAACATCATCCTTTTATCTCCATAAAATAAGTTTCTGAAAACTTAATTACGCTTTATTGTATTGTTTCAGTTCTGAAAATATCATAAGGGAGGAAGCATTGCAATCCCTTTTGTATTGTTGCATTTAATAATGTTAATAATCTATAGCTCTAGAATAATAGCAATATGTGCAGAAGACTGCTATGAGTTACGTATTTTGTGCGTGTATCCTGGATATGAAAGAAAGCATTTGTGCAAATAGAAATAAAAACGGAATTAGCATCTGTGGCTTGAGTGATAATATATATAACAAGTTCATAGGACTTAGACTGGTGTAATGATTGCAGACGAACAGAAAAATAAGACATTTTGGCTTTCCGCAAGTTATCGATTCACGATGAAAAAGATCGTCCAATAACTTTAATATACTTCAAGATTCTGGCTACATGTTATGTAAATATTACCACTGCCGCCGCGTAAGCATGTTACTTGGTGCATTGCCGAGCTTTGTAGATTGTTAGCCTCAAATCAAGAATGAAAAAGAATGTCTTAGCTCCATGAATGGACATTAGATGTACGGACAATTACTGGGAGACTTTAATAATAGAATAATTTAAAACACAATGACATATACTATTTCCTGCATACATAAAATGTTTCAAGAACTGTATTGTTGTGAGAAAAGTGAATTTCGAGACTATACCTGTAAATGCTTCCAAACTTTTCTCTCAACGCCTTCGACTACCATACAAATGTCAGATGTAATAAAGGAAATATTTCATGTACAGAATTGTCTGTTTCATTAGTTAATATTATCTTTGAAATATGGATGACTAACACACTCATTCTTTACTTCAAATTAGGTTTGTTTTAGAGCTCCTTGTTAGTTAACCCCGAATAAGTTCGAAAGGCAGTACTCTGCACTGAATATCGAATCTTGTATTTCTGTCTAGTTTAATAGTATCAAAGCGGACGTTATGTAACGAGTCACACTATTTTTAGTATAGCTATATGTAATCATCTAAAGGATATTCGGTTGGCATTTGTAAATATTCAATCATTGACTCATTTCAGTGCAAATGTGATGAAATATATATCCAAATATAAGATTAAAACTCAACAGAAAACCACAGTATAAAGCATTCCAAGATATTATATAAAACGTAAGTATTTATATATAATTGGGAATAATTTTCACAATCGCTTCTTGCTTATAAATATGTGCACATTGGAAGTATTGAAAATGATTAAATAGAGATATATTACTGCTGTAATTATCAGGGATGTCATATACATTTCAAAAATAGGATGAGCGTTGTTAAATCATACTTAAAATATTCCAATACGACATAGAAATCCTAATTGAGCAACATCGAATATTAGAAAAAATCGTACTATGCATCAACATAATCTCCCGTTATTTGCAATTCATGTTGCAGAAGAAAACTTAATTCCTGGATAGAGCAAAACATTTTTCATTGTATAATTCATATTATTAACTGTATAAATGAAATCATGCCTTATAATGGAAACATTATGAGCTCCAATTTGCATTGTTAAATATTAAGTCTGTGTCAGTGAATGAATCCGTGTACATTTCTCTTCGAATACGCATATAATATCGTATAATCTGCATATATGTGTGTGTATATGTATATATCTATTTACCTATCTTTTTTCACTCTCTACCTCTTTGTCTGTTTCTCTACTCTATGTATTTTTCTTTAATTGTCTCTCCTTTACCTAGTTTCTTTCTTTTTTTCTTCCTTTCCATCTCTCTCTATATACGTGCGTGTGTGTGTGTAGGTGTGTGTGTAGGTGTGGGCGTATGTGTGTGTAAGAGCGTGTATGTATGTGTATACATATGCCTGCATTTACTCCTCCTGTCTCTGGACTTTCGTATATAGCATGTACATATTTCTACTCCTGTTTCTAGCAACCACCAATTTGCCTGTGGGCTTATCAGCTATTAAAAATACACCATCTTGTATATCATGTTAGAGAAATTAATTTCTCAAGTTAAAATGCAGTAATTAAACAATATTACGAGTGTAAATCTTCGACCGTTCACGTAACTAACTGATCACGGGATTAAGTTTTCAGTCTATACTTATAAAGTATATATTTAGATTCAATTTTGAACGTTGGGCACATTTTCATTTACAATTCCTTGCTGCGATCAACCTTTCAAAAATATAAACATGATCGGGGGTAATACAAATTACAATTCTATTTTCTAAACGTCTACTTTAAATATTCAACGATCAAAAATTTCTAGTAAATATTCTAATAGTTTTGAAGTAAAGCAGTCTAGCTACGTAACCAACCCCACCGTATATATATATATAAATGTATGTGTGTGTGCGTGTGTGAGTGTATGTGTGTGTGTGTGTGTGTGTGTGTGTGTGTGTATATGTGTGTGTGTGTGTGTGTGTGTGTGTGTGTGTGTGTGTGTATGTGTGTGTGTGTGTGTGTGTGTGTGTACATATTGTAAGAGAAGGGATATAATATCCAGGCGGATGCCGAATTCCTGTGCGTAAAATGCCAAGGCTGGTTCCTTCTCATGGTGCATTTTTAGGTAATCGTCCCTTAGGTCCCATCCGATGTTCCAGTTTATTTCTTGGCTGCTACACCACACATATATGCAGCCTCGAATAAATAAACTCAGTTCGTTTGGAACCACAATTGTAGAAAGACCCTGATTGAATGTGCTTAGCAGAATATATTCGGTTGTATACATCACTGCTCATATTCTGTGAAGTGGAAAGAAGCATTGGTCATTTTAACTAAGTATGCTGTATAACTGACTGTTGAATTAAAACACAATTATTACGATGCACCAGTCACCGTATTCTTTGTAATTCTGTGGAATTTACACACTCGAAAAAATTCATGATGCAAGGAAGCGCATCCGAATTTACACATCAGAACAACGCGTAACTACGCGAGTTTGTTGGTAGGCATGTACAAATACCATGAGACATTCTACTACTGAAATGGCCTCATACCCAAATGCTTCCCAGATGTATTCCAGTTTTATTTCATATAATATACTAGTACATAACCGAAATAGGAGTGTAGGTAAACGCACACTGAAACATGGTCACACCCAGACACAAGTATGTACACACACGCACACGTACACACCACGAGAGAGAAAACAGATATATTCAGTTATGCATATCCAAAATGCATTTATATGTTCCCATGCGCACAGAAACAAAGAAACATCCAAACATATGCATGTCTGTAAGTGTATTTCAACGTATATGTGTGTACGTGTATGCGCGTGAGGGCTTTATTTCTTGTAAGCCTGTCTGCGTGTTAAGAAGTGAATACATGTAGTCTGTTTGCGTTTAATGTATCACTGCATGTAAATATTTATGTCACTAATGCATCACTATTCATAAATTAATATTCGAAATGAAGTCTATTAGTTACGAATATTTAAATTAGGTTTTATCACAGAGTTTCAAACACACAAACCATTAATACAGATATATTTATTCGCATTTATGTTCCTTCTCTAACGTAACAAATTGTAAAGATTGCATTGGCTATCACAATTGTTATAGTGGCATACAATGGGTGATCATATGCAAATGTTTGAAGCATGAATAATAAACCTGGTAGCAATTATTCTATTATATCATACATTAATGTGTTTTGCTTTGTTTTACTTGGAATGAAAATATGCAAAACATGTAATATTATTGGAATTTCAAATGTAATGTTTTATTCGAAACAAATTACAATAACAATACTTGAAAATCTAGTCTATATATTTATGCAACATGTAAAAATACGCACAATGAAACAGACTTTTATCTACATATTTTATATGATTTTTTAATCACATTTTTATTAGAAAAATGGAGGGTAGATAAAGAAATGTAAATACAACCTGGCATATATTTTATAATATGTTTTGCATGTAGACATAATATTGGTGGTGATATGTATATAATTAAAGCAACTGTATTTATAAATATTACGGTTTCATATCAACTGATAACACCAACTGAGAATTGCCTTTTGACCACGAAGATCAATAAAACATTACCTGACTACTGAATCAAAATTTGAATTTCTCTCCTCTCTCTCTTTATATATATATATATATATATATATATATATATATATATATATATATATATATATATATATGTGTGTGTGTGTGTGTGTGTGTGTGTGTGTGTGTGTGTCATTAAATACCAAATATAGGTATAGGAAAAATATATACATTGTTGTGAAATTCATAACTTTCATAAGTAATTTAATAGGCTTTATATGGTACTGTAGCGTAGAGATAACCTTCAGATTTGCTAGAGAGGGCAACTAAAACAAGATAGTATTTTGTAGTATTGAATGCTATTTGGAAGTGGGTAGCAGGCAATAAATGGAAAGTAGTTGGGCTGAAGTAGACTGAATATTAATTGGCGCCGGGAGAATTAAAATGAACGCATATAGAGTGTGTATAGAATTGCCAGTCTGTAAGTGTAGATGATGGGACAGGTTCAAAATGATAAAGCAAAAACTGTAAATTAGGATACAAACAAATAGATGAAAGAAAGCTGGCATGTCACTTAGAAACAAATGGCCGGCAGAGTAAAACCGGAACAATACTAGACAGTGAACTTAGTATATACAATGAAGATAAGAGATATTTTATGGCTTTATTCTTGATTTTTAAAAACTTTTTGTTTATTGTATTTTACATTATCTTATTTCCCTTGCCGTGATTCATCCACTTCTATACAAAATCGTTTCAAAACTTATCTCTATATTTTTTATTTAGCTGCTACCCTATCTCAAATGAGATTAATTTTGTTATATATTCTTCTTTTTTATTGATACTGTGAGCACCTAGAACGTCGCCGTGTCTGTTTTATTTCCATTGTTGGTGTTATTATTGTAATTTTAAGGCATATGTTTATGCTTGCAAACATTTCAGTTGTTCACTCTCTTCGGTATATAATGGTCTTTCTGGTAAACTCTTCACTCGCGTCTGATTATGTCGTTTCCAGTTGTTTCCAAGCGGAATAGAGTGAGCCATTTACATTAACATTTGCTAACACCAGTCTTGGTTTTTCAAAAGCAAAATAAAACGCTCTGTATCGATCAAAATCATCAGAGAACCATATGCCCAGAAACATGAGCAGCAATTACATATTGTCCTTAATTTCTCTCCAATTACGCGTCACTATCAGCTATGCTCTATACGGAAAGCAAGGACCGCATTTCACTAAGCTTCATTTCACGTAAGATAAGAAAACATCAAGCTGAGTAAAAAGTAAGCAACATTTTGAAACTTGAAATTCATCACAATGCGGAAATTTTATTCATTTAAAGTAAGTACCATTAAATTCGACACATATTTGCCAACGTGTTACAAGTTTGTTTATTCCGGTAACATAAAAATCTGGAGTTCTGGAACTGATGACTTCTTTGTATACAATTTTAGCATCGGTTTCATTTTTCAACTGCTCTCGTAATAAACCATCAAGGCGCTTGAAAAAAATGATAGTTGCTAGGAGAAAGGTCTGGAGAATAAGCTGGGTGGGGAAGAACATCGTAGCCAAAATCCCCCAACTTCTGGAGCGTCATAAGAGAAACGTGTTGTCGGGCATTGTCATGAAGAATGATTGACCCTCTTCTGTTGACCAGTCTGTGACGGAGAAGTAGCAGTTTTGCGTTCATTTTGGCAATTTCATGGCGATATGTTATTGTAATAATGGTTTTTCCGGGTTTCAAGATGTTATAATGGATGAATCCAGTGGAACAACACCAAACACTCATCATAATCTTCTTTTAGAAGGGCTCGCTTTAAGGAAAGTTTTCTGCACTTCATTTTGGACCAACCACTGCGAAGAACGTTTGTTATTGTAGAAAATCTACTTTTCATCGCATGTTACAATACGGTCTGAGTGGCTCATTGCATACTCTCTTTTACTCTTTTACTTGTTTCAGTCATTTTACTGTGGTTATGCTGGAGCACCGCCTTTAGTCGAGCAAATCGAACCCATGACTTATTCTTTGTAAACCTAGTACTTATTCTATCGGTCTCTTTTGCCGAACTGCTAAGTTACGGGGACGTACATACACCAGCATCGGTTGTCAAGCGATGTTGGGGGGACAAACACAGACACAAACATATACACACACATACATATATATATATATATATATACATATATATATACGACGGGCTTCTTTCAGTTTCCGTCTACCAAATCCACTCACATGGTTTTGGTTGGCCAGAGGCTATAGTAGAAGACACTTGCCCAAGGTGCCGCGCAGTGGGACTGAACGCGGAACCATGTGGTTCGTAAGCAAACTACTTACCACGCAGCCACTCCTACGCATATGTACGGTTTATAGATAATTCAAGCATCTCCATTTCGTGATCTGATTTTGCTCCTTATTTCTCACCGCTTTGGTGCAGCACTGCAATCAATCATTGTAATGTCTTAGAACATATTGTTCTCCCTATGAAAAGTGGTTTGTAACAAAACTTTCAATACCTTCCATGGTATAAGAAAAGGATGCTGTGAGCGAGCTTCCTAGACTTTTTTCACGTATGTTGTAACAGATATATATATATATATATATATATATAGAGAGAGAGAGAGAGAGAGAGTAAGAAAGAGAGAGGGAGAAAAAAGAAACAGAAAGATATAGATAAACAGACAGACAGGGAAAGCAATCCCTGTACTTGACTAGTATATTTATTTATCGAATTCGCATGCTTCAAGGAATAATTTGCTTCAGGTAACTTAGTAGAAGCCAAGAATAAATAGAGGAATATATTCTATCTGATGTTTTAAAGAGTCTGCTTTTTTCCCACTTGTTATACGATTACCAGTCACTTAATTAAGACCCGGCATTAGGAAAATGGCGTTTTAATATTTTGAATCACTGCTTTTTAAATAGTTTTTATTTATTTATTTATTGCTTCCCTCCTTTGCATACCTATATCATTGAGCAGTTTCTCTCGAATATCAGTTATTGTAATAATCTCCATGAGATGACGTTTGTAGGTTGTGTCCCATCACTCCTTCAGTTCTGAAAATAAGAGCCTTAGCAATGTTACATCTACGAAAAGTAGCTGATTTCGAGTGAAAAAAAGGCAACGAGAGACGGAGAGGATGAGGCAGACAGGGATTGCAGAAGTTTATAACCAATCATTTATTTATTGACGAAGGAAGGGTAATAAATAAAGTAATCCTTAGATTGATACGAAATAAAAGCGCAGAAACCCGGAACAACTTTCGAAATGCATTTTGTCCCATGTTCTGTCATGCCTATCAAATCAAACTTGTAATATTTGAATGAATAAATCACAAATTCATTACTTTATTTACTATTCTTCACGATAGAACTCTTGTAACAGCGCTATATCTTCGTCCGCCACTCTTAAACCGCTTACCTACTTCTGTTGCGCATTTGCCTTTGACCACTACATTTGCCTTTGACTACAGCCGAAACTAAATATGCCAACCAGTATTTTTTCCAAGAATTACAAAGCACAATAATTCCTTCACGCTAAACTTCTTCCATGCAATCATATCTAAATTAATTGAAATTGAACAGCGAACACTTCAGTATTTTCAATGAGGAACACTGTATATAGCTTAAGCATTACTCTCCACCATTAAAATACACATGAATATGATTTATTGTCAATACTGAGTATTACGTGTTTGTTTTGACTGGATAAAAATATATTGTGTTATGCTTGTTATTTCGATTTAGATTGACTGAGTCGACGGGTGATTAAATACTCTACAAATAAGCACGTTAATCTATTTCTCATTTTCCCCTAATGTAATCCACTCAGAATCAAGCTATCTAAACTATCTTTTTTAAAGACGATAAAGTTTGAGAGCAAGAAATTTTGACAGTAATTACACCAAGTCGTGCGAAAAACTGTTAAAGTTTTATGTATATGGGGAAAGTGCAACTTATTTATGTCCTTTAATATTATATTCTAGGCGATAACTTTAGTATCGTAATGTAGCTATATAGCTAGTGTTGCTTTAATATTTCGTAAGTGAATGACATATACCCTCTGTAAGAATTAAATCTATGTTGAGTATTACCTATTACAAGACTACTGATATATACGGGGAATGTGTAGAAGCATTTACCTAAACTGGCACATAAAGATGGCATTTATTTTAGCGATGCGCGATATTTAATAAAAATAAAACAATAAAGCTCGGAACACTTTCCTTTCTGTAATGCCACCACCTGAACACTTGAAATATTATCGAAAGGTGTTTTCGCCATGCGATATTAATCTTCCTTTGAAATAGAGTAGCATATTAAATCACCTAATTCATTTTAACAATACATGGTGAAATGGTGAAACTGAGTAGGGAATAGACAGAATGCAGGTATCAGATTTCCAATATAACTATATGAATACCATTCAAAATTTATAGGATCACCAGGCTGTTAATTCGAGATAATACTCTGTCGTGTAATATAATTTCTTTATTTCATTTCATGTGTAGCATGTAGATATTGAACAGACGCCAAAATAATTGAGGTGAGAACTTTATCACGTTTGCATTCAGCTATTAACACGTTTACTTTTTCTGCTATATACTCAGTCGTCCTGAAAGAAAAAAAAAGATAGATTAAAAGCAAAACTATATATAAGTTCGTAGGTAAATTACATTTACATACAGGTATGCACACAAAATATTTTCCGACATCTCAGCCATGTCACTAACATAGTAAGTAGGCTCTTTTGTTTGAATGAAGCAAGATCCTGGTATCTGTATTTTAGCGAATGGCACCCAATGTGGTTGTACACACATACACTCACACAGTCAGACACACAATCACACACATGAAGATCATTTAACAGACACGTGATTTCAAGTTTGAATGATTGTCTGAAAATATGCAGCATGCTACGCAGGCTTCTCAGAACATTGTATTTTCATTCAGATGCATGAAATTAACAGTAGCTCACGTTTAAATCTATGTATTTTAATATTGGAGTGTTTTATTTGTTGATATCACCAATAACGAAACAATGTATTATTTATATATATATGTGTGTGTGTGTGTGTGTGTGTGTGTGTGTGTGTGTGTGTGTGTGTGTGTATCTATATATATATATAACGGAACAATATATTATATATGTGTGTGTGTGTGTATGTTAAAACCTATTCACATATGACTGTCTATCTACAAAGTGTATTACATAATGTTCATTTCAAGAAGTTACTCTACATTGTTAATATTTCGTGTGACTTCACTTAGTTTGAATAATTGCTTCAATACGCCTAGGAAGAGATGGGTACTTCACCATCTTCACCATTTTCACAGGTATGAGATGCCATTCTCTGTGCCTGAGCTCCCACAACTCTTCCAGATTGCGTGGAGTTTTCTCACGAACTCTTCTCTTTAGGTCTGTCCACATTTGGTCGATGATATTTAAGTCAGAGCTCTGAGCTGGCCAATCTTTCAATATGGTACCACCCTTCATCAGCTATTCTCTTTTGTACTGTACGCGATCTGTGACATTGAGCTCCATCTTCCTGAAAAAAAGCTGATAGTGCTTCACCAGTTGGGACTTTGGTGCACAGACTTATCACATCTAGACTCACCATATGGTTGGATTCAATGGGGGTATCCTTGATCAATTCTGTGAACTGGGTGGAATTCTTCACGTACGATGTTGACTTTCCTACCAATGGAGTGAGTATATCCACAAGGAAGCGGCTCAGTGAATGACATGCTTGAACCTCTACAGCTCACTATAGGTCTTAATAGAATACCATCCTTGTGAATGTTAGGAAGACCGTACATGTGTGGTAGTTTACTGTAGTGTGGAGTCAGTTGCCTGTACTTCATTGGTGTAAAGTGATCTTTGTTCTTGATCAAGATCTGTGACAACTTCCCCTGTTTTCAAAGTAGGGTCTTTCTTTACTTTGCTGTAGCTACCGTCACTTGTAAGACCTGACAGTTTTTCTGAGACAGACTTGTTCATCACCACTGTAGCATTTCTCTTATCTGCTAAATTCAGTTTAGAATAACACATTTCTATATAGCATATTTTGCTTTTTTCTTCCAATGTATAACGAATAATTTGATTCCCAGGCAACGTTGGATGCCTCTGTATGTATGTATACATATATATATATATATATATATATATATATATATATATATATATATATATATATATATATATATATATATATATATTTATATATATATATACATACATACGCACACACACATATATATGTGTGTCTGTGTGTGTGTGCGTTTGTGTGCCTGTGTTTGTCTCCCCAACATCGCTTGACAACCGATGCTGGTGTGTTTACGTCCCCAAAAATTAGCGGTTCAGTGAAGGAAATTGATAGAATAAGTACTACTTACAAAGACGTCTTGGGGTCGATTTGCTCGACTAAAAGCGGAGCTCCATCATGGCGGTGCTCCAGCATAATTGTCTGACCTTATATCCAGTAGCCAAACGACTTATACAAAGAGGAGTAGAAAACAGTCGCCTAGAAAATTTGCATAATTTTAAGAACCATGAGCGTAGAGAAATAACTGAGAGTGGCCAGTGTATTATATTAACGTAGACAAATACAGACATGACCAAAAACATGAAGCATAACTTATAGATTTATTAAAACTGTCTCTGTCACCACAAGATGTGTCAAAATTTACAAACAGCACCTGATATCAGCTGCACACACATTTGTACATACTAACTTGCTTAACTATGCACAGATTTGTATATGTGCTTGGGAATATATATATATATATATATATATATATATATATATATATATATATACGTATACATACAAACACACACACACATGTATATATAACATGTTATATATATATATAACATCACAACAATACCACAAAAACAGGCTGATCAGAGTTTCACGTTCCCGTTCGTCGGACGTGAAACTCTGAGTAACAGTTATTTTTGGTGATATTTTTGTGATGTTTTTGCCGCTATAGGGTTTTCAGGTTAAATTTCTTCATGAAAGGAAAGGAAAACACATTATCATATCCCAAATAAAAATTATTTTAAATATCAAGTAATATCAACTATATTATAGCTAGGAGATAACAATTTACTTAGAATAAACGCCTACAGCTACAAACACAGCCTGAGGTCAGCTCTGAAAGTGGCACATGCGTCCCTCACTGTGCACTTGGAATTGTCATCGAGCACCGCCTTGGCCTTGGTCAGTAGATCTTTCTCAACTGCGCTATGGTCACAGTAATCCATCTGATTAATTCGGAAGAATTAAGATTTGAGATAGTTGGGCAGGTGTAGTCGTAGGAATTTACCTACAGAGTGTATGCCAAAGAACCGAATCTTGATGCTACAAATATGTCGACCCGGGGACTGACCATTCTCCAGAAGCTTCACATGGCCGTCTTAATTGAGCCTAATGCACTGTTCAAAGACGTGCGGATGAATTCCAGCGTGTGGACGCAGCGCGAACGCCAGCTGTCACTTCCGTCTAATCAAGCCTTCGTAGTATCCTTTGCAGCCGTCCATGTCACGTCTTACAGCTTCTACACAGTCCACAGATCATTGAGCAGCAGTCACGATGTCGGCATTTACACACACACACGCTCACGCACACACACACACACTTGTTTTTACTCTTTTACACGTTTCAGCCCAAAGACTGTGGTCATACTGGGGCACCGCCAGTATGTATGTATATATGCATGTGTGTGTGTGCACGCGCGCGGGTATGTGTGCATACACACTTTCACATTGGGACGAGATATTGTTTTATTTACTTTAACATATATATTGACACACACAGTTGAGGCTACAAATAATAGTGCAAAACACTTTTTTGACCAGAAATGTCCAAGAGAAGAAATATTCACATGCTGTTGTTATATATATTTACTAAGGCGGCGATTAAATATATGTAATAAGAGCATTCTTTGTAAAATTCTGTCCGTTTTTACCTTTTTACGCTCTGGGTTTAAATTCCAGTGAGGTCGACGTTGACCTTAAATCAGAGTAAATAAAATAATTTCCAGATGTGCACTGAGGACACTGCATTCGACTTACAACTTCTTGAAATTGCTCGCCTTGACCCAAGATATTTTTGCATTATTATATAATTATTGCATAAATATGTATGTGTGCATCCTTATAATGACACATAGGAATATACATACATGCATTTATATAGATATGTATGTATATATATATATATATATATATATATATATATATATATATATATATATATATATATATATAATACAACTGATATAGGAGCATATGCATGTATACATACATATATGTACATACCAACATCTACATGTATATATATATATATATATATATATATATATATATATAGATAGATAGATAGATAGATAGATAGATAGATGCATATCCGGATACAGGACGTCAAGAACGGAACGGACACATAAAGCACAAAAAACGGACTTTTTTTACAGACAACAGAATGAACACAGGAAAACAGACGAACCACTTATGGAACTTTTACTTCATCAGCTGCTTCTATTCTAAACTAATCACAAATGTTCTGCTGCATAGCAAGAAAGAGTGAAAAACCAAATTGTGCTCAAATTATGTATTCTTTGGAGAAGTTAATACTAAAAGGGGAATCTTCCAAGGTGACTCGTTTCCTCCGTTACTATTTGTAATTGCGCAAACACCCATAACAATGAGGAAAGTTAAGATGGTTTACCGATGTCGGAAGAAAGGCTCATCATTGGACCATGTTCTGTTTATGGATGACCTGAAATTGTTTGGGAAATCTGAAAAATAGATAGATTCCTTAACCAAAACAGCCGGAAGTGTGGTAGAGACATCGGTATGGAATTTGGGATTACCAAATTCTCAGTACTTAAAACGAAAAGACGGAAGAAAGCAGCCTGAAGATGATTGCTGGTGCCATCAGGAGAGACCATGCGTGAACCCGACGGTAGTGGGTATAGATATGTCGGGATTTTGGAGCTGGATGACATTCTACACATAGAACTGAAAGTCAAGTTTAGAGAGGTGTATCCAAAAAGGGTGAAGATGGTGTTGAAATCCAACCTGAATACCAAAAATTTGATTACCGCAATGAATATCTGGGCAGTTGCGGTGGTCAGATATAGTACGTCCATCCTCAAATGGACTAAGGAGGAAATATCATCACCGGATAGAAGGACGAGAAAGTTGATGACACTGCATGGGGTGCTACGCCACAAAGCAAACGTAAACAGCATATGAAAAGAAAGAATGGTGGCAGAAGACTAATTAGTTCTGACTATTGTATAAGGAGTGAAAGAAGAATGCTTGCGGTGTATTTGATAAATGGTGATGAAAACCTACTGCAATATGCCGCGAAATATATGGGTGTAAATGCTGATGAAATGATGGGCAAAAAGAGTTTAACCAAAGCGCTGAGGAGAAGAGAAAAGACGACCTTGAAATGACTTTGAATGCATGGACAGTTTGAAAGGTATACATGGAACGCTAAGGATAATACAGTATCCTGGGCATGGCTTGATCGAGGCGATTTGAAGCGTACCACTGAAAACCTGATCATTGCTGCACAAGTCCAGGCTCTCGCTACCAATTCAGGGAAGTATAACATTTGTGAAAAGAGTGTGGAAAATGTGACCCACTTGGTAGGTGGATGTAAGAGCCTTGCACAACAGGAATACAAGCGCCGCCACGATAAAATGTATGTGCATCTTGATTGGCTCTTCTACCTTAAATACCAATATGAAGTAACAGAGAATTGGTATCAAGTAGAATTACGCAGGAGGATGGAAAAATAACGATACTCTAGGACTATGATTTTCGGACGGATCGTGTAATCGAACACCGTAGGCCGGATATTCTCATATTGAATCATAGAGAAATACTGTTAGATCATTGATGTAGCCATACCAAATTACATGAATGATGTGAGTAAAGAGGTTGAAAAAATAAAAAAATCACCAAGTACTCCGAAATGTAAGTATATAAAAATAAACTAAACTGATGCAACCATAGCCTTGTTGTTAAGACGTTCAATGCGAACTCAAGCTTTACAGAGTTGAATCTCAATACACAACACGTTAGGACATTTGCCGTAGCGTTAGGATGGCTATCGCAGTAGGATATGCTTATCCGTCGTCTTATCTTTCCTATTCCCTACTCTCTTTAAAAATTATTTTGCATATCTATGTGGGGAATATTTCCAAATATCTTCTCGTTTTATATTAACCGGCCTGAACCATCGTCGGGTCACAAGCACCAGTTAGTTCGTCATTATTTGTGTCCTGCAAAACATTAACTGTAGTTCTTACAAAACCTGATTGAATTCACTAATTTAATCAAGCAAATCCACTCTCTCTCTCTCTCGCACACACACACACACACACACACACACACACACACACACACACAAACACGCTCATACGCACATATGCATGAATGCACATTTATATATTGGTTTTAAATTTTGGCTCAAGGGCAGCAAGTTCCTGGAGGTGGGTATGTTGATTAGATCGAACCCAGTACTCAACTGGCATATATCTTATTGGACCCGAAAAGATACAAGGCATAGTCAACCATAGTGGAATATGAACAAAAAGGTAAAAACACATTTTGCCCGACAGGCTAACGATTCCGCCAGCTTGCCGCCAATGAACACACACACACACACACACACGCATACACACGCGCGCGCGCGTATTTGTTTATTTACCCCAACGTACACACACACACAAACTAACAGATCACTGAGCTGAATGAAATCTATAGTTTGAAGAGAAATTTACTATAAAGAACTAATGCTGAAGTTTCATATAAACATTGTACATGCTTGATTAGAGAAAGCTAAACCTATTAAGGGAAACTGACGAGGAGATAAATATCAATTACACAGCCAGGTGATCAGTAAATTTACCACGTTAAACAGAATTTACAATGTGTCAGTTATTCATTGTTTAATATCACTGTATAAATCATTTGCCACGAAGGTTGTGCAATTATAGCGGCGATGGGGATGACGTTGATAAACAATGATGAAAATGCCACTAGTGGAGGTATAGAAGAATAACGAAGATAATGACGTTGCTTCTGTGCTGATGACGTTATTGCTGCTGCTGCTGCTGTTGTTGTTACTGTTTATGATGATGTTGGCGATGATGTTAATGATGATGAAGATGATGATGATTACGAGATCGACGATGACGACGACAATGACGATGTTTAACATCGTCACTACCGCCACCACCAACACTACCTCCACCACCACCAACAGAGGTATCATCAGCTTTTTGATAATCACCATCATGATCTTCAGAGGTGGAGAAGGAGTAGTACGAAAGGAACGAAAACTTTAACTTCAGCATCAATCAAGATTCGGAGACCGATATAGATGACGAATATTTTCGGATATATTTGTTTCAAGGAACTACTATTAACAATGTAGAACAGAAATGGAAAACTTTCAGTATCAACCACGCGCCGAATATACTGTTTAAATGGAGTACATGCTATCAACAAAATTTGAATTAAAGAACACAGACTTTACATAGATACCAATGTTAATATTTAACCATGGAATGAGTATTGAAAAATCGTTTCATATACCTAAGGCGTTCATACAAGTGTAACATTCAAAACTAATAGTATTTCTTTCCCAATAACAATATACGTCTTCACAAGGAGACTGCCATCATCGCTAAAGCAGTAATACATAATTTCTAATAAACATATAGAGCTTGCAATGCAGGACTATATATATATATATATATATATATATATATATATATATATATATATATATATATATCAATGTTAAATCTCTGAACGAGTGGCAAATATACTTCATCTATATATATATATATGTATGTATTTTCACACACACGCAAACACGCAAACACGCATACACAAACACACGCATACACAAACATACGCAAATACACACACTCAAAACACACACACACACATTCACACACATATATATATGTATACCTTTCAATTCAGGCATAATATATATTTGTTAACGTTTAATATAGAAAATGCTGAAGTACTAGCATAGCTCAAGAAACCTGTTGTAATTTTCTCAGAATGATCTTTGGATGTTTTAGAATCTCATCAGAAAAATGTAGACGCTTCATATTTAATGAACAAATGATAATTAAATCGCAGATACATAGTATTAAACACGAATGAAGTGCTTGAAGAATACATAACTAAGGAATTTCACAGTGTAGCGATTGTCAAGATAAACATGATACATCCAATGCAATAAATATGAAAAACAAAAGCATAATATTTATTAGAAGAGTATCCATTGGTGAAAGTAAATGATGTTAACTCAGTGTGTTATGTTAATTCAATCATTTCAGCAAAAATATGAATCTTCCGTATGTTCTTTTTATCAGACACCAAACCATTTAATTCAACGAACTTGCAGAATATGTGACGAGTAGAACATTAACACATACGCAATACTCCTATATTAGCATATTTTCTAATCTGTATGTCATTTATTTAAGCTGTTTATTTATATAAATTCATTTTATTAAATATCACAGAGAGAATTAAGCAGCAGTGTTACGATAAAGCAGTTGTATACTGTCAACTTAACAGGCAATGTGTCAAGGCCGACAGGAAGCGGTCCAGCGTCCTAGGGCTAAATAGCAGCAGTATGATTCCCTTATTGGGACTGTCACATTAAGTTGACAGTATACAACTGCTTTATATAAATTCATTTCATTAAATATCAAATGAGATGCATCTCATATTTTCCAGTGGTACCAATTAAATTTATGATTCCTTCTCTAATATATCGGCAATAATGATAAGATAACTTTTCTCTGGAAAGTTTTATGAAGTCGGATGCTGTCAAAAGCCGGCTCGTGGACCTACTGAGATTTAAAATATAATATTAATCATTTTGTATCATTTTCCTTCTTTCTAATAAGAACTGTAATCTTGAATGCATTAAGTGTAATAGCAGTAGCATAACTATTGTTATATTTGATGCGGATTGTTCAGTTGAATAATAAGATTTACTATATCTTCAAACATATAACAAATTGACTTACTCATTCTTATATGCAAAAATATAAATATAGATGCGGAATACAAGCGAAAATTTCAGAAATCATTGAGGCCTGGATGTATGGATGTATAAGTTTCATAGCATATGAATGGTATATAGGTATATAAATGGTTGTGTCGGTCCTTATCATTTGCTTATTAATGCTATACGTATGAGAAGACAACGCTTTATCTCAGGTAACCTTTGCAGATGATATGTCAAATGTCAAATGAAGTGTGGATACATTAAACAGAAGTTCATGGGCTTTGAACACAAGGCACCAGAACAGCTTATTCAGTTTTGCATTATATTGAATCATTTTGTTCACTATTTGTTTCTTCTGCATCAGGAAAAGAGATATTGCGAGAAAACTGTTGAAGCAGATCATCAAGCTTTAATAAATATGTGAACCGACGCGAGTATAATCACATCCAAATATCTTCAAGTGTTTTCAAAATAAGACGCCAGAAACGTCAAGCCAATACCGTATTTCTTCAACCATTTCGCTTCTGCATTATTAATTCATTGAAAATAAAGTTAAGAAAGGAAATCGTTGCAGCAAACCACCGAATTCTGGAAATCTATATTTTCGTAATAGTCACGATGTAGACACCGAAATATTTTTTTCTGTTATAAAAATGGAAACGATTGTCTTCAAATCCATTCGGACTTATGTTACTGACCTCTAGTCGCTCTCAATTATTTGTATATTTTATTGCCTGCTTTCTTATCATCATATCTAAAACTTTTCTTTATCTACGTTCTTAATCAGTTTTGTCGGCTCTACATACATTATAGACGTCTGATGTGGTTGCTAGGATATACACATACGTCAATGGGGTTTGTAAGCCATCGTATAAATGAAGCTATGAGCAAAATAATGATATTCTATTTCACAAAAATAGCGTCCGTTGCGTGAAAATCTAGATGTTGTGGGTGTTGTTAATCAAGTTTTTCAACTGAGCTATTGGTATTCATAGATTTATGCACTTAAAGTCCTATTATACATACAAACAATAGTTTCCATTGGCTTAAGAGAATATACTCATGAACTTAGCAAACCGATTGAAGCCAATCTCTTTTTGTATTTCCTATTTACCAACATACATTTCATTATTTACTTTTCATTCTGTCTACAATGAAATAAATTTCGAATAAAATTGCTTTTGCATCACATTTCTATGTCTTTTCCTGATTCTCCAACAACGCAATGAAAAATGCAACTGCAATATATTATAAATAGTTACAACCACAAATGCAACAATTTCTACTACTACTACTACTACTACAGAGTTTTTATATTGCTAGTAAACCAAATTTCTGATCATTAACATCGTTACCATCATCACCATCACAATTTAGTAAGTTACAAATAATTAATTTCAATTCACTGCTGCAAGAATGCTTACCTATTTACTATTCCAAAATCTACATTGACAGCGCGTTAGTGTTTCTTTCTCACTCACACGCAATCTCAATCTCTCACTCTTTCCCTCTCTCTCTTTCCCTCTCTATCTCTCTCTTTCCCTCTCTCTCTCTCTCCCTCTCTCTCTTTCTCTCTCTCCCCTCTTTCTCTCTTTCTGTTTTCATCTCTAACGAAAACTTACAAAGAACATGATTGTATTCTAAAAATACATTCACACGTTGGCTTTGTACAGCGAAAAAATCATCTTTGTGTTTCTGATTCACATTGTATATTACACAGAATATATTTTGTGAAAATATTGGCAAGACGTATAACCACTTCATGTACAGCTTAGATGTATGTCTGCGTTATTTATTACAGTGTTATTTACTATCGACCGCAGAAGAAAACTAATTTCTGAGGAGCGGTCATCAAGTTGATAAATTGTCTAACAGAGCTTTTTGAGTTCTTTCTTCCGGACGTCGAAAGAATGAATGAGTTTACATTCATATAACGTCTCAAATACAGAATCTTCGTATATATGGTGAGTGTGTGTGTGTTTGTGTGTGTGTGTGTGGGGGGGTGTATGCGTGTCTGCCTTTCTGTGCGCGTGTGTGTGCACCCGCCCGCTCACGTGTATGTGTGTGTGTGTCTGTGTGTGCACGCTCGCACGTGTGTGTGAGTTGGAGTGTGCGCGTGCCCGGGTGTAATAAAGATAGTGTCACACTGGAACGGCAAAGAAATCTGCGGCAAAATTACAAAAGTGGCATAATTAACACAAATAATACTATCCCCCATTAGATGTCAAACACCTCACACATTCAACCTTTTACTTGCTGGTAAATTAAGCAGGGCCAGCATTTTAAGTTGCTGTGGTGCAAAGAAAGACAAAGAAAATAAGAGATATTACAGGTTTTATAGACGAGTTGTAAGAACGGAAAAAATACAGAGTAAACAATCGTAAAATTATCTTGATAGAAAGTATTTCGAATTGGGGAGTAGAGTAGAGTGAAGCACTAGTAATAAAGAATAGCGTGCGCCTTGTGGAGGAGGAATTGTTTCTTTAAATTAAACTGAGCCCAGTTTCAGAAAAGACATGACTGACTCTTGTATGGTTGTTTCAAAACTTGCAGCACAAAGATGAGAGAGAGATGAAAGTCTTGTAAAGCTTTGTGTGAAGTCGGAAAATGAACGTTTAGCAGACGAGTCGAGAGAAGGAGAGGTAGGCGGAAAGTGATACATAGAATGATATAGAGACATAGAATGACAAATTGGTAAACAGTGGAAAAGAAAAGAACTAAAAGTTAAATACATAATGAAACCATAGAAAGGTATAAAGAAGGAACATATAATTTTAGGTAGGTTTTTATATTGATTTACGATTGCTTCAGAACATATACATATACATTTGCAAATATGCCTACATATACACACACGCACATATAATACAGACACATACATACGCCTATACGTACACACGCATATATATACATGCATGCTCATGCGCATCCGTATATGTATTCATATATATATATATATATATATATATATATATATATATATATATATATATATATGTGTGTGTGTGTGTGTGTGTGTGTGTGTGTGTGTGTGTGTGTGTGTGTTTTGTGTGTGTGTGTGTGCGTGTGTGTGTATAAATATATATGAGGAAAATAAGACACGGTAGAAAATGCTAAAAAAATGTTATCGTGAAGTACATTTTAGACGTACTTTATGATGAAATGTATTTCATGATAAAATTATTTTAGCATTTTCTACCTCGTCTTATTTTGCTTATACATATCAACTCGTGTGTTACTTTTCTACATTCTACACACACATATATGTATACACACATATGTATATATATGCGTATGTGCATGTGCGTATGTATGTGTGTCTGTATGTTTGTGTGTGGGTGTGTGTGTGTGTGTGTGTGTGTATGTGTCTGTCTGTACGTTTGTGTTTTTGTATGTATGTGTGTGAGTTACAATACTAAATATAAACGTATACATCGGTTTACTTAAATATATTTTGAAATTTCTCCTACTCAATACGAAACAGATTTTGCAACAAATAATGACGTAATAGAGTTTCATAATATATGTATGTTCCCTTCATCAATTAAATGTTCAATGAATGAGTGAACATCTCAGTTAGTATTCGCTAAGTATCAAGAAGCAAATATTTAGAAATAATTATATATCGTGCAGGTATTGATTAGCTATATGCAAAAAGATTTCAAGTTTCGATTTTTAAAATTTGTTGATATTCAATGTCAAGGATATTCCTTTATATACTGCAATATTAAACGCTATCGCAACCCTCTTATTAACATATAAATCTACTATTTCGTGAAATAGATATTTGGACCAGCAAATATGTCCTTAGAAAGGTTTGGCTTCAATACTTATAATTTCATTAGCGTTATCACTTACTAATTAGTGAGATTGCTATTCTAACGTACCTGTGTGATTGATTGTAGATAGTCCGTGAAGAAATGTTTCAAGTATATATAAAATTTTTGGAATAAAAAGAAATGTTGCACAAATGAACGATATCGATGCTATGATCACCAACTTAAACAATGCAAATGCCACGAATAATCAGACGGGACTATGTTTCAAATACATTTTTTATTTGGCTTAAATTATATGTTGTTCAGACGAAGTATTTAATAATAATCGACGCTACAGCAAAACCTAATATTCTAGCCGATCTACGATATGTTTGAATATTTGAATAGTAATTCACGTATTACTGATTCGGCTACGAATTAAGTTCTGTCTACAACTTACATAGTGACAAAACTGTCATCAAATTTTCAAGAGAAAAAATGTTCGATGTATTCATTTTACTATTCATTTAATGTATCTTAGTTATGGAAATACGTGCCTCATTTACATCATTCTCATCAGTATCATCGTTTATTTTTCATGTCTTTACCACTCCAATCAAAACATGACAGTAGGTTTCCGAGGTAATTTCTGAATATTTCATCTGCATATACGACATGCATCTAATATTACATGCACAAACTACATAGATGCGAATTCTAAATAGATGTCTGTCATTTTGCATCGAATCTGACCAAACCACTGACATTTTAGATATTTATTTCTCCGTATTATTAAGTAAGCTGATGTCCCATTAAATCATAGCTCTGTCATGAATAATTGTTTTCTTTTCAATGGAAATTCTGCTGCATATTCTACATGAGCTTGCATATTATTGAATGACATGTGATCAAATTATTAGGTAAGTTATGCAACACAACTGAGCAAATAGTTACATAATATGAAGTTAAGTGTGGAAGTGAATTATTAGTCAGTAAAATCTGAAATTAGAGGAAACATTTAATAATCTGTGTCGGTGAAGTTTAATCCATTGCGACTCCAATAGCTTGAGTAACTGTGAGTTGTGAAAGAATATAAAGTTTTGTATTCTTGAACTTCTTGAGGTAGAAAAATATATATAAATTTGCTGTCCTGATTGCTACAAAATTGCAGAGGGAAATCCACTAAAGTGAATATGTGACGTTTAGTGGATGATGTAGAGAAGGACAGGGGTAATAGTGACATGTGATCGACAGCAATGTGGGTTTTATATAATAAGAGATTAAATATTGCGTGAATGTAGAGTTGGAAAAAGAGATGAAGTTTACATGAAGTACAGGTTAATTATAAGATGGGTGTGGGAAGGTATAGATAGGGTGGTAGGAGATAAATAAGAATGTAAGTAGATAGCAAAGAGGGATGATATAAACCACCAATAAACACTGGTGCACGAGCACAGATGCTGACATAAATTGGAACCAATTTTTAGAGGTTATTGCTATGGCCTTACCCTGGATGAAGAATTCGGTGTTTTAATTCAAATTTATTTGAGCACTAGTACCCGATTTCTATACAGAGCATATCTATCTTTCATCTAGTGTCTATATATCTTCCTTTTTTATCTATCCATTAATTTATAGATCCGTGTGTACATGTGTGCTTGAGATTGCACGTGTGTATATATGTGTGTGAGGGAATAGTGATTATGAGCTGTATTATTTGAATGCCCATAAGTAGGATGGATTCTACACGAATCATGTAGCTTTATATGAGATCGAGTTTGAAACAATGTAAAGAAAGCTAAACACATTTAACGAAGCATGTAAGGCATCAGCAATTTTGTAAATTTTATGAATAAATCCCAAAGACTTTTGCAATAAGAACTCTGCTTTTCAAATTCTGCCGAGTCTGGCTTAATTTTTCATCATTTAATGGTCGATAAAATAAGCGTCAGTTAATCATTGACATCGTTATAATCAATTAATCTTCTCCCCCAAACTGCTAGCCCTTGAAACAATTATTTCATCATTGGCCTTGGACTTCAATGAGTTGGTTTACTTGAAGAGGTGAAAAGCTATAATCGTTTTGGTTAGTTGTTCTTATTCACGACGAAAGAATAGTATATATACCCTTTCAGATT